>NW_027458438.1:0-48934 GCF_050624435.1 Tenrec ecaudatus
TGCCTGCCTGCCTGCCTGCCTGCGACAATGCCTGCCTGCCTGCCTGCCTGCCTGCCTGCCTGCCTGCCTGCCTGCGACAATGCCTGCCTGCCTGCCTGCCGGCGACAATGCCTGCCTGCCTGCCTGCCTTCCTGTCTGCCTGCCTGCCTGCCTGCCTGCCTGCGACAAAGCCTGCCTTCCTGCCTGCCTGCCTACCTGCCTGCCTGCCTACCTGCCTGCCTGCCTACCTGCCTACCTACCTGCCTACCCTCTACTGCCTGCTACCTGCCTGCTACCTGCCTGCTACCTGCCTGCTACCTGCCTGCGAGAATGCCTGCCTGCCTGCATTCCTGCTAGAATGCCTGCCTGCCTGCCTGCCTCCCTGGTTGCCTGCCTGCCTGCCTGTCTTCCTGCGAGAATGCCTGCCTGCGAGAATGCCTGCCTGCCTGCCTGCCTGCCAGTCTGCGAGAATGCGTGCGTGCCTGCCTGCCTGCCTGCCTGCCCTGCCTCCGAAAATGCCTGCCTGCCTGCCTGCCTGCCTGCGACAATGCCTGCCTGCCTGCCTGCCTGCGACAATGCCTGCCTGCCTGCCTTCCTGCCTGCCTGCGACAAAGCCTGCCTTCCTGCCTGCCTGCCTGCCTGCCTGCCTGCCTGCCTGCGACAATGCCTGCCTGTCTGCCAGCCTGCCTGCCTGCCTGCCTGCCTGCCTGCCTGCCTGCCTGCCTGCCTACCTGCCTGCCTGCCCACCTGGCTGCCTGCCTACCTGCCTGCCTGCTACCTGCCTGCGAGAATGCCTGCCTGCCTGCATTCCTGCCTCCGAAAATGCCTGCCTGCCTGCCTGCCTGCCTCCGAAAATGCCTGCCTGCCTGCCTGCGACAATGCCTGCCTGCCTGCCTGCCTGCGACAATGCCTGCCTGCCTGCCTTCCTGCCTGCCTGCGACAAAGCCTGCCTTCCTGCCTGCCTGCCTGCCTGCCTGCCTGCCTGCCTGCCTGCGACAATGCCTGCCTGTCTGCCAGCCTGCCTGCCTGCCTGCCTGCCTGCCTGCCTGCCTGCCTGCCTACCTGCCTGCCTGCCCACCTGCCTGCCTGCCTACCTGCCTGCCTGCTACCTGCCTGCGGAAATGCCTGCCTGCCTGCATTCCTGCTAGAATGCCTGCCTGCCTGAGTGCCTCCCTGCCTGCCTGCCTGCCTGTCTTTCTGCGAGAATGCCTGCCTGCGAGAATGCCTGTCGTGCCTGCCTGCCAGTCTGCGAGAATGCCTGCGTGCTTGCCTGCCTGCCTGCCTGCCTGCGACAATGCCTGCCTGCCTGCCTGCCTGCCTGCCTGCCTCTCTGCGACAATGCCTGCCTGCCTGCTCTGCCGACAATGCCTGCTGCCTGCCTGCCTGCGACAATGCCTGCCTGCATGCCTGCCTGCCTGCGACAAAGCCTGCCTTCCTGCCTGCCTGCGACAATGCCTGCGACAATGCCTGCCGGACTGCCTGCGACAATGCCTGCGACAATACCTGCCTGCCTGCCTGCGACAATGCCTGCCTACGAGATGCCTGCCTCCTGTGCCTGGAGAATTGCCTGCCTGCGAGAATGCCTTCCTGCCTGCCTACCTGCCTACCTGCCTGCCTACCTGCCTGCGAGAATTCCTGCCTGCCTACCTGCCTGCGAGAATACCTACCTGCCTGCCTTCCTGCGAGAATGCCTGCCTACCTGCGAGAATGCCTGCTTGCCTGCCTGCCTGCCTGCCTGTGAGAATGCTTGCCTGCCTGCCTGCCTGCCTACCTGCCTGCCTACCTGCCTGCCTACCTGCCTGCCTGCCTCTGCCTGCCTGCCTACCTGCCTCCTCCTAACTGCCTGCCTGCCTACCTGCCTACCTACCTGCCTGCTACCTGCCTGCTACCTGCCTGCTACCTGCCTGCTACCTTCCTGCTACCTGCCTGCGAGAATGCCTGCCTGCCTGCATCCTGCTAGAATGCCTGCCTGCCTGAGTGCCTTCCCCGCCTGCCTGCCTGCCTGCCTGTCTTCCTGCGAGAATGCCTGCCTGCGAGAATGCCTGCCTGCCTGCCTGCCTGCCAGTCTGCGAGATGCCTGCATGCCTGCCTGCCTGCCTGCCTGCCTGCGACACTGCCTGCCTGCCTGCCTGCCTGCCTGCCTGCGACAATGCCTGCTGCCTGCCTGCCTGCCTGCCTGCCTGCGACATGCCTGCCTGCCTGCCTGCCCTACCTGCCTGCCTGCGACAAAGCCTGCCTTCCTGCCTGCCTGCCTACCTGCCTGCCTGCCTACCTGCCTGCCTGCCTACCTGACTACCTACCTGCCTGCTACCTGCCTGCTACCTCCCTGCTACCTGCCTGCTACCTGCCTGCTACCTGCCTGCTACCTGCCTGCTAGAATGCCTGCCTGCCTGCATTACTGCTAGAATGCCTGCCTGCCTGAGTGCCTCTCCCTGCCTGCCTGCCTTCCTGCCTGTCTTCCTGCGAGAATGCCTGCCTGCGAGAATGCCTGCTGCCTGCCTGCCTGCCTGCCTGCCTGCCTGCGAAAATGCTTGCCTGCCTACCTGCCTGCCTACCTGCCTGCCTACCTGCCTGCCTACCTGCCTGCCTGCCTACCTGCCTGCCTGCCTACCTGCCTGCCTGCCTACTTGCCTGCCTGCCTACCTGCCTGCCTGCCTACCTGCCTACCTACCTGCCTGCTACCTGCCTGCTACCTGCCTGCTACCTGCCTGCTACCTGCCTGCTACATGCCTGCGAGAATGCCTGCCTGCCTGCATTCCTGCTAGAATGCCTGCCTGCCTGAGTGCCTCCCTGCCTGCCTGCCTGCCTGCCTGCCTGTCTTCCTGCGAGAATGCCTGCCGGCCTGCCTGCCTGCCAGTCTGCGAGAATGCCTGCGTGCCTCCCTGCCTGCCTGCCTGCCTGCGACAATGCCTGCCTGCCTGCCTGCCTGCGACAATGCCTGCCTGCCTTCTTGCCTGCCTGCCTGCCTGCCTGCGACAATGCCTGCCTGCCTGCCTGCCGGCGACAATGCCTGCCTGCCTGCCTGCCTGCCTGCCTGAGACAAAGCCTGCCTTCCTGCCTGCCTGCCTACCTGCCTGCCTCCCTACCTGCCTGCCTGCCTACCTGCCTACCTACCTGCCTGCTACCTGCCTGCTACCTGCCTGCTACCTGCCTGCTACCTGCCTGCTACCTGCCTGCTACCTGCCTGCGAGAATGCCTGACTGCCTGCATTCCTGCTAGAATGCCTGCCTGCCTGCCTGCCTCCCTGCCTGCCTGCCTGCCTGCCTGCCTGTCTTCCTGCGAGAATGCCTGCCTGCGAGAATGCCTGCCTGCCTGCCTGCCTGCCAGTCTGCGAGAATGCCTGCGTGCCTGCCTGCCTGCCTGCCTGCCTGCCTGCCTGCGACAATGCCTGCCTGCCTGCCTGCCTGCGACAATGCCTGCCTGCCTGCCTGCCTGCCTGCCTGCCTGCGACAATGCCTGCCTGCCTGCCTGTCTGCCTGCCTGCGACAATGCCTGCCTGCCTGCCAAGGAGAATGCCTGCCTGCCTGCCTGCCTGCCTGCCTGCCTGCCTGCCTGCCTGCGAGAATGCCTGCCTGCCTTACTGCCTGCCTGCCTGCCTGGCTGCCTGCCTGCCTGCCTGCGAGAATGCCTGCCTGCCTGCCTGCCTGCCTGCCTGCCTGCGAGAATGTCTGCCTGCCTGCCTGCCTGCCTGCCTACCTGCGACAATGCCTGCCTGCCTGCCTGCCTGCCTGCCTGCCTGCCTGCGACAATGCCTGCCTGCCTGCCTGCCTGCGTGCCTGCCTGCGACAATGCCTGCCTGCCTGCCTGCCTGCCTGCCTGCCTGCCTGCCTGCCTGCGAGAATGCTTGCCTGCCTACCTGCCTGCCTACCTGCCTGCCTACCTGCCTGCCTACCTGCCTGCCTGCCTACCTGCCTGCCTGCCTACCTGCCTGCCTGCCTACCTGCCTGCCTGCCTACCTGCCTACCTACCTGCCTGCTACCTGCCTGCTACCTGCCTGCTACCTGCCTGCTACCTGCCTGCTACCTGCCTGCTACCTGCCTGCTACCTGCCTGCGAGAATGCCTGCCTGCCTGCATTCCTGCTAGAATGCCTGCCTGCCTGCCTGCCTCCCTGCCTGCCTGCCTGCCTGCCTGCCTGTCTTCCTGTGAGAATGCCTGCCTGCGAGAATGCCTGCCTGCCTGCCTGCCTGCCAGTCTGCGAGAATGCCTGCTTGCCTGCCTGCCTGCCTGCCTCCCTGCCTGCGACAATGCCTGCCTGCCTGCCTGCCTGCCTGCCTGTCTGCCTGCCTGCCTGTGAGAATGCCTACCTGCCTGTCTTCCTGCGAAAATGCCTGCCTGCAAGAATGCCTGCCTGCCTGCCTGCCTGCCAGTCTGCGAGAATGCCTGCGTGCCTGCCTGCCTGCCTGCCTGCCTGCCTGCGACAATGCCTGCCTGCCTGCCTGCCTGCCTGCCTGCCTGCGACAATGCCTGCCTGCCTGCCTGCCTGCCTGCCTGCGACAATGCCTGCCTGCCTGCCACAATGCCTGCCTGCCTGCCTGCCTGACTGCCTGCCTGCCTGCCTGCCTGCGACATAGCCTGCCTTCCTGCCTGCCTGCCTGCCTGCCTGCCTGCGACAATGCCTGCCTGCCTGCCAGCCTGCCTGCCTGCCTGCCTGCCTGCCTGCCTGCCTGCCTGCCTGCGACAATGCCTGCCTGCCTGCCTGCCTGCCTGCGACAATGGCTGCCTGCCTGCCTGCCTGCCTGCCTGTGACAATGCCTGCCTGCCTGCCTTGGAGAATGCCTGCCTGCCTGCCTGCCTGCCTGCCTGCCTGCCTGCCTGCGAGAATGCCTGCCTGCCTTACTGCTTGCCTGCCTGCGAGAATGCCTGCCTGCCTGCCTGCCTGCCTACCTGCGACAATGCCTGCCTGCCTGCCTGCCTGCCTGCCTGCCTGCGACAATGCCTGCCTGCCTGCCTGCCTGCCTGCCTGCCTGCCTGCCTGCGACAATGCCTGCCTGCCTGCCTGCCTGCCTGCCTGCGAGAATGCTTGCCTGCCTACCTGCCTGCCTACCTGCCTGCCTACCTGCCTGCCTACCTGCCTGCCTGCCTACCTGCCTGCCTGCCTACCTGCCTGCCTGCCTACCTGCCTGCCTGCCTACCTGCCTACCTACCTACCTTCTACCTGCCTGCTACCTGCCTGCTACCTGCCTGCTACCTGCCTGCTACCTGCCTGCTACCTGCCTGCTACCTGCCTGCGATAATGCCTGCCTGCCTGCATTCCTGCTAGAATGCCTGCCTGTCTGCCTGCCTCCCTGCCTGCCTGCCTGCCTGCCTGTCTTCCTGCGAGAATGCCTGCCTGCGAGAATGCCTGCCTGCCTGCCTGCCTGCCAGTCTGCGAGAATGCCTGCGTGCCTGCCTGCCTGCCTGCCTGCCTGCCTGCGACAATGCCTGCCTGCCTGCCTGCCTGCCTGCCTGCCTGCCTGCTACAATGCCTGCCTGCCTGCCTGCGACAATGCCTGCCTGCCTGCCTGCCTGCCTGCTTACCTGCCTGCCTGCGACAAAGCCTGCCTTCCTGCCTGCCTGCCTACCTGCCTGTCTGCCTACCTGCCTGCCTGCCTACCTGCCTACCTACCTGCCTGCTACCTGCCTGCTACCTGCCTGCTACCTGCCTGCTACCTGCCTGCGAGAATGCCTGCCTGCCTGCATTCCTGCTAGAATGCCTGCCTGCCTGCCTGCCTCCCTGCCTGCCTGCCTGCCTGCCTGCCTGTCTTCCTGCGAGAATGCCTGCTTGCGAGAATGCCTGCCTGCCTGCCTGCCTGCCAGTCTGCGAGAATGCCTGCGTGCCTGCGTGCCTGCCTGCCTGCGACAATGCCTGCCTGCCTGCCTGCCTGCCTGCCTGCGACAATGCCTGCCTGCCTGCCTGCCTGCCTGCCTGCGACAATGCCTGCCTGCCTGCCTGACTGCCTCTCTGCGACAATGCCTGCCTGCCTGCCTGCCTGCCTGCCTGCCTGCCTGCCTGTCTTCCTGCGAGAATGCCTGCCTGCGAGAATGCCTGCCTGCCTGCCTGCCTGCCAGTCTGCGAGAATGCCTGCGTGCCTGCCTGCCTGCCTGCCTGCCTGCCTGCGACAATGCCTGCCTGCGTGCCTGCCTGCCTGTCTGCCTGCCTGCCTGCGACAATGCCTGCCTGCCTGCCTGCCTGCCTGCCTGCCTGCCTGCTACAATGCCTGCCTGCCTGCCTGCGACAATGCCTGCCTGCCTGCCTGCCTGCCTGCTTACCTGCCTGCCTGCGACAAAGCCTGCCTTCCTGCCTGCCTGCCTACCTGCCTGTCTGCCTACCTGCCTGCCTGCCTACCTGCCTACCTACCTGCCTGCTACCTGCCTGCTACCTGCCTGCTACCTGCCTGCTACCTGCCTGCGAGAATGCCTGCCTGCCTGCATTCCTGCTAGAATGCCTGCCTGCCTGCCTGCCTCCCTGCCTGCCTGCCTGCCTGCCTGCCTGTCTTCCTGCGAGAATGCCTGCTTGCGAGAATGCCTGCCTGCCTGCCTGCCTGCCAGTCTGCGAGAATGCCTGCGTGCCTGCGTGCCTGCCTGCCTGCGACAATGCCTGCCTGCCTGCCTGCCTGCCTGCCTGCGACAATGCCTGCCTGCCTGCCTGCCTGCCTGCCTGCGACAATGCCTGCCTGCCTGCCTGCCTGCCTGCGACAATTCCTGCCTGCCTGCCTGCCTGCCTACCTGCCTGCGAGAATGCTTGCCTGCCTACCTGCCTGCCTACCTGCCTGCCTACCTGCCTGCCTACCTGCCTGCCTGCCTACCTGCCTGCCTGCCTACCTGCCTGCCTGCCTACCTGCCTGCCTGCCTACCTGCCTACCTACCTGCCTGCTACCTGCCTGCTACATGCCTGCTACCTGCCTGCTACCTGCATGCTACCTGCCTGCGAGAATGCCTGCCTGCCTGCATTCCTGCTAGAACACCTGCCTGCCTGCCTGCCTCCCTGCCTGCCTGCCTGCCTGCCTGCCTGTCTTCCTGCGAGAATGCCTGCCTGCGAGAATGCCTGCCTGCCTGCCTGCCTGCCAGTCTGCGAGAATGCCTGTGTGCGTGCCTGCCTGCCTGCCTGCCTGCCTGCGACAATGCCTGCCTGCCTGCCTGCCTGCCTGCCTGCCTGCCTGCCTGCGACAATGCCTGCCTGCCTGCCTGCCGGCGACAATGCCTGCCTGCCTGCCTGCCTGCCTGCCTGCCTGCCTGCCTGCCTGCCTGCGACAAAGCCTGCCTTCCTGCCTGCCTGCCTGCCTACCTGCCTGCCTGCCTACCTGCCTGCCTGCCTACCTGCCTGCCTGCCTACCTGCCTGCCTGCCTACCTGCCTACCTACCTGCCTGCTACCTGCCTGCTACCTGCCTGCTACCTGCCTGCTACCTGCCTGCTACCTGCCTGCTACCTGCCTGCTACCTGCCTGCGAGAATGCCTGCCTGCCTGCATTCCTGCTAGATTGCCTGCCTGCCTGCCTGCCTCCCTGGTTGCCTGCATGCCTGCCTGTCTTCCTGCGAGAATGCCTGCCTGCGAGAATGCCTGCCTGCCTGCCTGCCTGCCAGTCTGCGAGAATGCGTGCGTGCCTGCCTGCCTGCCTGCCTGCCTGCCTCCGAAAATGCCTGCCTGCCTGCCTGCCTGCCTGCGACAATGCCTGCCTGCCTGCCTGCCTGCGACAATGCCTGCCTGCCTGCCTTCCTGCCTGCCTGCGACAAAGCCTGCCTTCCTGCCTGCCTGCCTGCCTGCCTGCCTGCCTGCCTGCCTGCGACAATGCCTGCCTGTCTGCCAGCCTGCCTGCCTGCCTGCCTGCCTGCCTGCCTGCCTGCCTACCTGCCTGCCTGCCCACCTGCCTGCCTGCCTACCTGCCTGCCTGCTACCTGCCTGCGAGAATGCCTGCCTGCCTGCATTCCTGCCTCCGAAAATGCCTGCCTGCCTGCCTGCCTGCCTCCGAAAATGCCTGCCTGCCTGCCTGCCTGCCTGCGACAATGCCTGCCTGCCTGCCTGCCTGCGACAATGCCTGCCTGCCTGCCTTCCTGCCTGCCTGCGACAAAGCCTGCCTTCCTGCCTGCCTGCCTGCCTGCCTGCCTGCCTGCCTGCCTGCGACAATGCCTGCCTGTCTGCCAGCCTGCCTGCCTGCCTGCCTGCCTGCCTGCCTGCCTGCCTGCCTACCTGCCTGCCTGCCCACCTGCCTGCCTGCCTACCTGCCTGCCTGCTACCTGCCTGCGAGAATGCCTGCCTGCCTGCATTCCTGCTAGAATGCCTGCCTGCCTGAGTGCCTCCCTGCCTGCCTGCCTGCCTGTCTTTCTGCGAGAATGCCTGCCTGCGAGAATGCCTGTCTGCCTGCCTGCCTGCCAGTCTGCGAGAATGCCTGCGTGCTTGCCTGCCTGCCTGCCTGCCTGCGACAATGCCTGCCTGCCTGCCTGCCTGCCTGCCTGCCTGCCTGCCTCTCTGCGACAATGCCTGCCTGCCTGCCTGCCTGCCTGCCTGCGACAATGCCTGCCTGCCTGCCTGCCTGCGACAATGCCTGCCTGCCTGCGTGCCTGCCTGCCTTCGACAATGCCTGCCTGCCTGCCTGCCTGCGACAATGCCTGCCTGCCTGCCTGCCTGCCTGCCTGCCTGCCTGCCTGCCTGCCTGCGACAAAGCCTGCCTTCCTGCCTGCCTGCCTACCTGCCTGCCTGCCTACCTGCCTGCCTGCCTACCTGCCTACCGACCTGCCTGCTACCTGCCTGCTACCTGCCTGCTACCTGCCTGCTACCTGCCTGCTACCTGCCTGCGAGAATGCCTGCCTGCCTGCATTCCTGCTAGAATGCCTGCCTGCCTGAGTGCCTCCCTGCCTGCCTGCCTTCCTGCCTGTCTTCCTGCGAGAATGCCTGCCTGCGAGAATGCCTGCTGCCTGCCTGCCTGCCTGCCTGCCTGCGAGAATGCTTGCCTGCCTACCTCCCTGCCTACCTGCCTGCCTACCTGCCTGCCTACCTGCCTGCCTGCCTACCTGCCTCCCTGCCTACCTACCTGTCTGCCTACCTGCCTGCCTGCCTACCTGCCTGCCTGCCTACCTGCCTACCTACCTGCCTGCTACCTGCCTGCTACCTTCCTGCTACATGCCGGCGAGAATGCCTGCCTGCCTGCATTCCTGCTAGAATGCCTGCCTGCCTGAGTGCCTCCCTGCCTGCTTGCCTGCCTGCCTGCCTGTCTTCCTGCGAGAATGCCTGCCGGCGTGCCTGCCTGCCAGTCTGCGAGAATGCCTGCGTGCCTGCCTGCCTGCCTGCCTGCCTGCGACAATGCCTGCCTGCCTGCCTGCCTGCCTGCGACAATGCCTGCCTGCCTGCCTGCCTGCGACAATGCCTGCCTGCCTGCCTGCGACAATGCCTGCCTGCCTGCCTGCCTGCCTGCGACAAAGCCTGCCTTCCTGCCTGCCTGCCTACCTGCCTGCCTCCCTACCTGCCTGCCTGCCTATCTGCCTACCTACCTGCCTACTACCTGCCTGCTACCTGCCTGCTACCTGCCTGCTACCTGCCTGCGAGAATGCCTGCCTGCCTGCATTCCTGCTAGAATGCCTGCCTGCCTGCCTGCCTGCCTGTCTTCCTGCGAGAATGCCTGCCTGCGAGAATGCCTGCCTGCCTGCCTGCCTGCCAGTCTGCGAGAATGCCTGCGTGCCTGTCTGCCTGCCTGCCTGCCTGCCTGCCTGCGACAATGCCTGCCTGCCTGCCTGCCTGCCTGCGACAATGCCTGCCTGCCTGCCTGCCTGCCTGCGACAATGCCTGCCTGCCTGCCTGCCTGCGACAATGCCTGCCTGCCTGCCTGCCTGCCTGCTTGCGACAATGCCTGCCTGCCTGCCTGCCTGCGACAACGCCTGCCTGCATGCCTGCCTGCCTGCCTGCCTGCGACAAAGCCTGCCTTCCTGCCTGCCTGCGACAATGCCTGCGACAATGCCTGCCGGCCTGCCTGCGACAATGCCTGCGACAATACCTGCCTGCCTGCCTGCGACAATGCCTGCCTACGAGAATGCCTGCCTGCGTGTCTGGGAGATTGCCTGCCTGCGAGAATGCCTGCCTGCCTGCCTACCCGCCTACCTGCCTGCCTACCTGCCTGCGAGAATTCCTGCCTGCCTACCTGCCTGCGAGAATACCTACCTGCCTGCCTTCCTGCGAGAATGCCTGCCTACCTGTGAGAATGCCTGCTGCCTGCCTGCCTGCCTGCCTGCCTGTGAGAATGCTTGCCTGCCTGCCTGCCTGCCTACCTGCCTGCCTACCTGCCTGCCTACCTGCCTGCCTGCTTACCTGCCTGCCTGCCTACCTGCCTCCCTCCCTACCTGCCTGCCTGCCTACCTGCCTACCTACCTGCCTGCTACCTGCCTGCTACCTGCCTGCTACGTGCCTGCTACCTTCCTGCTACCTGCCTGCGAGAATGCCTGCCTGCCTGCATTCCTGCTAGAATGCCTGCCTGCCTGAGTGCCTCCCCGCCTGCCTGCCTGCCTGTCTTCCTGCGAGAATGCCTGCCTGCGAGAATGCCTGCCTGCCTGCCTGCCTGCCAGTCTGCGAGAATGCCTGCATGCCTGCCTGCCTGCCTGCGACAATGCCTGCCTGCCTGCCTGCCTGCCTGCCTGCGACAATTCCTGCCTGCCTGCCTGCCTGCCTGCCTGCGACAATGCCTGCCTGCCTGCCTGCCTGCCTGCCTGCCTGCGACAATGCCTGCCTGCCTGCCTGCCTGCCTGCCTGCGACAATGCCTGCCTGCCTGCCTGCCTGCCTGCCTTCGACAATGTCTGCCTGCCTTACTGCCTGCCTGCCTGCCTTCGACAATGCCTGCCTGCCTGCCTGCGACAATGCCTGCCTGCCTGCCTGCCTGCTTGCCTGCCTGCGACAATGCCTGCCTGCCTGCCTGCCTGCCTGCCACAATGCCTGCCTGCTTGCCTGCTTGCCTGCCTGCCTGCCTGCCTGCCTGCGACAAAGCCTGCCTTCCTGCCTGCCTGCCTGCCTGCCTGCCTGCCTGCGACAATGCCTGCCTGCCTGCCAGCCTGCCTGCCTGCCTGCCTGCCTGCCTGCCTGCCTGCCTGCCTGCCTGCCTGCGACAATGCCTGCCTGCCTGCCTGCCTGCCTGCCTGCGACAATGCCTGCCTGCCTGCCTGCCTGCCTGCCTGCCTGCCTGCGACAATGCCTGCCTGCCTGCCTGGGAGAATGCCTGCCTGCCTGCCTGTTTGCCTGCCTGCCTGCCTGCCTGCCTGCCTGCCTGCCTGCCTGCCTGCCTGCCTGCGAGAATGCCTGCCTGCCTACTTGCCTGCCTGCCTGCGAGAATGCCTGCCTGCCTGCCTGCCTGCGACAATGCCTGCCTGCCTGCCTGCCTGCCTGCCTGCGACAATGCCTGCCTGCCTGCCTCCCTGCCTGCCTGCCTGCGACAATTACTGCCTGCCTGCCTGCCTGCCTGCCTGCCTGCGACAATGCCTGCCTGCCTGCCTGCCGGCGACAATGCCTGCCTGCCTGCCTGCCTGCCTGCCTGCCTGCCTGCCTGCCTGCCTGCCTGCGACAAAGCCTGCCTTCCTGCCTGCCTGCCTACCTGCCTGCCTGCCTACCTGCCTGCCTGCCTACCTGCCTACCTACCTGCCTGCTACCTGCCTGCTACCTGCCTGCTACCTGCCTGCTACCTGCCTGCTACCTGCCTGCTACCTGCCTGCGAGAATGCCTGCCTGCCTGCATTCCTGCTAGAATGCCTGCCTGCCTGCCTGCCTCCCTGTTTGCCTGCATGCCTGCCTGTCTTCCTGCGAGAATGCCTGCCTGCGAGAATGCCTGCCTGCCTGCCTGCCTGCCAGTCTGCGAGAATGCGTGCGTGCCTGCCTGCCTGCCTGCCTGCCTGCCTCCGAAAATGCCTGCCTGCCTGCCTGCCTGCCTGCGACAATGCCTGCCTGCCTGCCTGCCTGCGACAATGCCTGCCTGCCTGCCTTCCTGCCTGCCTGCGACAAAGCCTGCCTTCCTGCCTGCCTGCCTGCCTGCCTGCCTGCCTGCCTGCCTGCGACAATGCCTGCCTGTCTGCCAGCCTGCCTGCCTGCCTGCCTGCCTGCCTGCCTGCCTGCCTGCCTGCCTACCTGCCTGCCTGCCCACCTGCCTGCCTGCCTACCTGCCTGCCTGCTACCTGCCTGCGAGAATGCCTGCCTGCCTGCATTCCTGCCTCCGAAAATGCCTGCCTGCCTGCCTGCCTGCCTCCGAAAATGCCTGCCTGCCTGCCTGCCTGCCTGCGACAATGCCTGCCTGCCTGCCTGCCTGCGACAATGCCTGCCTGCCTGCCTTCCTGCCTGCCTGCGACAAAGCCTGCCTTCCTGCCTGCCTGCCTGCCTGCCTGCCTGCCTGCCTGCCTGCGACAATGCCTGCCTGTCTGCCAGCCTGCCTGCCTGCCTGCCTGCCTGCCTGCCTGCCTGCCTACCTGCCTGCCTGCCCACCTGCCTGCCTGCCTACCTGCCTGCCTGCTACCTGCCTGCGAGAATGCCTGCCTGCCTGCATTCCTGCTAGAATGCCTGCCTGCCTGAGTGCCTCCCTGCCTGCCTGCCTGCCTGTCTTTCTGCGAGAATGCCTGCCTGCGAGAATGCCTGTCTGCCTGCCTGCCTGCCAGTCTGCGAGAATGCCTGCGTGCTTGCCTGCCTGCCTGCCTGCCTGCGACAATGCCTGCCTGCCTGCCTGCCTGCCTGCCTGCCTGCCTGCCTCTCTGCGACAATGCCTGCCTGCCTGCCTGCCTGCCTGCCTGCGACAATGCCTGCCTGCCTGCCTGCCTGCGACAATGCCTGCCTGCCTGCGTGCCTGCCTGCCTTCGACAATGCCTGCCTGCCTGCCTGCCTGCGACAATGCCTGCCTGCCTGCCTGCCTGCCTGCCTGCCTGCCTGCCTGCCTGCCTGCCTGCGACAAAGCCTGCCTTCCTGCCTGCCTGCCTACCTGCCTGCCTGCCTACCTGCCTGCCTGCCTACCTGCCTACCGACCTGCCTGCTACCTGCCTGCTACCTGCCTGCTACCTGCCTGCTACCTGCCTGCTACCTGCCTGCGAGAATGCCTGCCTGCCTGCATTCCTGCTAGAATGCCTGCCTGCCTGAGTGCCTCCCTGCCTGCCTGCCTTCCTGCCTGTCTTCCTGCGAGAATGCCTGCCTGCGAGAATGCCTGCTGCCTGCCTGCCTGCCTGCCTGCCTGCGAGAATGCTTGCCTGCCTACCTCCCTGCCTACCTGCCTGCCTACCTGCCTGCCTACCTGCCTGCCTGCCTACCTGCCTCCCTGCCTACCTGCCTGTCTGCCTACCTGCCTGCCTGCCTACCTGCCTGCCTGCCTACCTGCCTACCTACCTGCCTGCTACCTGCCTGCTACCTTCCTGCTACATGCCGGCGAGAATGCCTGCCTGCCTGCATTCCTGCTAGAATGCCTGCCTGCCTGAGTGCCTCCCTGCCTGCTTGCCTGCCTGCCTGCCTGTCTTCCTGCGAGAATGCCTGCCGGCGTGCCTGCCTGCCAGTCTGCGAGAATGCCTGCGTGCCTGCCTGCCTGCCTGCCTGCCTGCGACAATGCCTGCCTGCCTGCCTGCCTGCCTGCGACAATGCCTGCCTGCCTGCCTGCCTGCGACAATGCCTGCCTGCCTGCCTGCGACAATGCCTGCCTGCCTGCCTGCCTGCCTGCGACAAAGCCTGCCTTCCTGCCTGCCTGCCTACCTGCCTGCCTCCCTACCTGCCTGCCTGCCTATCTGCCTACCTACCTGCCTACTACCTGCCTGCTACCTGCCTGCTACCTGCCTGCTACCTGCCTGCTACCTGCCTGCGAGAATGCCTGCCTGCCTGCATTCCTGCTAGAATGCCTGCCTGCCTGCCTGCCTGCCTGCCTGTCTTCCTGCGAGAATGCCTGCCTGCGAGAATGCCTGCCTGCCTGCCTGCCTGCCAGTCTGCGAGAATGCCTGCGTGCCTGTCTGCCTGCCTGCCTGCCTGCCTGCCTGCGACAATGCCTGCCTGCCTGCCTGCCTGCCTGCGACAATGCCTGCCTGCCTGCCTGCCTGCCTGCGACAATGCCTGCCTGCCTGCCTGCCTGCGACAATGCCTGCCTGCCTGCCTGCCTGCCTGCTTGCGACAATGCCTGCCTGCCTGCCTGCCTGCGACAACGCCTGCCTGCATGCCTGCCTGCCTGCCTGCCTGCGACAAAGCCTGCCTTCCTGCCTGCCTGCGACAATGCCTGCGACAATGCCTGCCGGCCTGCCTGCGACAATGCCTGCGACAATACCTGCCTGCCTGCCTGCGACAATGCCTGCCTACGAGAATGCCTGCCTGCGTGTCTGGGAGATTGCCTGCCTGCGAGAATGCCTGCCTGCCTGCCTACCCGCCTACCTGCCTGCCTACCTGCCTGCGAGAATTCCTGCCTGCCTACCTGCCTGCGAGAATACCTACCTGCCTGCCTTCCTGCGAGAATGCCTGCCTACCTGTGAGAATGCCTGCTGCCTGCCTGCCTGCCTGCCTGCCTGTGAGAATGCTTGCCTGCCTGCCTGCCTGCCTACCTGCCTGCCTACCTGCCTGCCTACCTGCCTGCCTGCTTACCTGCCTGCCTGCCTACCTGCCTCCCTCCCTACCTGCCTGCCTGCCTACCTGCCTACCTACCTGCCTGCTACCTGCCTGCTACCTGCCTGCTACGTGCCTGCTACCTTCCTGCTACCTGCCTGCGAGAATGCCTGCCTGCCTGCATTCCTGCTAGAATGCCTGCCTGCCTGAGTGCCTCCCCGCCTGCCTGCCTGCCTGTCTTCCTGCGAGAATGCCTGCCTGCGAGAATGCCTGCCTGCCTGCCTGCCTGCCAGTCTGCGAGAATGCCTGCATGCCTGCCTGCCTGCCTGCGACAATGCCTGCCTGCCTGCCTGCCTGCCTGCCTGCGACAATTCCTGCCTGCCTGCCTGCCTGCCTGCCTGCGACAATGCCTGCCTGCCTGCCTGCCTGCCTGCCTGCCTGCGACAATGCCTGCCTGCCTGCCTGCCTGCCTGCCTGCGACAATGCCTGCCTGCCTGCCTGCCTTCGACAATGCCTGCCTGCCTGCCTGCGACAATGCCTGCCTGCCTGCCTGCCTGCTTGCCTGCCTGCGACAATGCCTGCCTGCCTGCCTGCCTGCCTGCCACAATGCCTGCCTGCTTGCCTGCTTGCCTGCCTGCCTGCCTGCCTGCCTGCGACAAAGCCTGCCTTCCTGCCTGCCTGCCTGCCTGCCTGCCTGCCTGCGACAATGCCTGCCTGCCTGCCAGCCTGCCTGCCTGCCTGCCTGCCTGCCTGCCTGCCTGCCTGCCTGCCTGCGACAATGCCTGCCTGCCTGCCTGCCTGCCTGCCTGCGACAATGCCTGCCTGCCTGCCTGCCTGCCTGCCTGCCTGCCTGCGACAATGCCTGCCTGCCTGCCTGGGAGAATGCCTGCCTGCCTGCCTGTTTGCCTGCCTGCCTGCCTGCCTGCCTGCCTGCCTGCCTGCCTGCCTGCCTGCCTGCGAGAATGCCTGCCTGCCTACTTGCCTGCCTGCCTGCGAGAATGCCTGCCTGCCTGCCTGCCTGCGACAATGCCTGCCTGCCTGCCTGCCTGCCTGCCTGCGACAATGCCTGCCTGCCTGCCTCCCTGCCTGCCTGCCTGCGACAATTACTGCCTGCCTGCCTGCCTGCCTGCCTGCCTGCGACAATGCCTGCCTGCCTGCCTGCCTGCCTGGCTGCCTGCGACAATGCCTGCCTGCCTGCCTGCCTGCCTGCGAGAATGCTTGCCTGCCTACCTGCCTGCCTACTTGCCTGCCTACCTGCCTGCCTACCTGCCTGCCTGTCTACCTGCCTGCCTGCCTACCTTCCTGCCTGCCTACCTGCCTGCCTGCCTACCTGCCTACCTACCTGCCTGCTACCTGCCTGCTACCTGCCTGCTAACTGCCTGCTACCTGCCTGCTACCTACCTGCTACCTGCCTGCTACCTGCCTGCTACCTGCCTGCTACCTGCCTGCTACCTGCCTGCGAGAATGCCTGCCTGCCTGCCTTCCTGCTACAATGCCTGCCTGCCTGCCTGTCTTCCTGCGAGAATGCCTGCCTGCGAGAATGCCTGCCTGCCTGCCTGCCTGCCAGTCTGCGAGAATGCCTGCGTGCCTGCCTGCCTGCCTGCCTGCCTGCCTGCGACAATGCCTGCCTGCCTGCCTGCCTGCCTGCCTGCCTGCCTGCGACAATGCCTGCCTGCCTGCCTGCCTGCATGCCTGCGACAATGCCTGCCTGGCTGCCTGCCTGCCTGCCTGCCTGCGACAAAGCCTGCATTCCTGCCTGCCTGCCTACCTGCCTGCCTGCCTACCTGCCTGCCTGCCTACCTGCCTACCTACCTGCCTGCTACCTGCCTGCTACCTGCCTGCTACCTGCCTGCTACCTGCCTGCTACCTGCCTGCGAGAATGCCTACCTGCCTGCATTCCTGCTAGAATGCCTGCCTGCCTGCGTGCCTGGCTGCCTGCCTGTCTTCCTGCGAGAATGCCTGCCTGCGAGAATGCCTGTCTGCCTGCCTGCCTGCCAATCTGCGAGAATGCCTGCGTGCCTGCCTGCCTGCCTGCCTGCCTTCCTGCGACAATGCCTGCCTGCCTGCCAGCCTGCCTGCCTGCCTGCCTGCCTGCCTGCGACAATGCCTGCCTGCCTGCCTACCTGCCCCCCTGCCTGCCTACCTGCCTGCGAGAATTCCTGCCTGCCTACCTGCCTGCGAGAATACCTACCTGCCTGCCTTCCTGCGAGAATGCCTGCCTACCTGCGAGAATGCCTGCTGCCTGCCTGCCTGCCTGCCTGCCTGTGAGAATGCTTGCCTGCCTGCCTGCCTGCCTACCTGCCTGCCTACCTGCCTGCCTACCTGCCTGCCTGCCTACCTGCCTGCCTGCCTACCTGCCTCCCTCCCTACCTGCCTGCCTGCCTACCTGCCTACCTACCTGCCTGCTACCTGCCTGCTACCTGCCTGCTACCTGCCTGCTACCTTCCTGCTACCTGCCTGCGAGAATGCCTGCCTGCCTGCATTCCTGCTAGAATGCCTGCCTGCCTGAGTGCCTCCCCTCCTGCCTGCCTGCCTGCCTGTCTTCCTGCGAGAATGCCTGCCTGCGAGAATGCCTGCCTGCCTGCCTGCCAGTCTGCGAGAATGCCTGCATGCCTGCCTGCCTGCCTGCGACAATGCCTGCCTGCCTGCCTGCCTGCCTGCCTGCGACAATTCCTGCCTGCCTGCCTGCCTGCCTGCCTGCCTGCCTGCGACAATGCCTGCCTACCTGCCTGCCTGCCTGCCTGCGACAATGCCTGCCTGCCTGCCTGCCTGCCTGCCTTCGACAATGCCTGCCTGCCTTACTGCCTGCCTGCCTGCCTTCGACAATGCCTGCCTGCCTGCCTGCGACAATGCCTGCCTGCCTGCCTGCCTGCTTGCCTGCCTGCGACAATGCCTGCCTGCCTGCCTGCCTGCCTGCCACAATGCCTGCCTGCTTGCCTGCTTGCCTGCCTGCCTGCCTGCGACAAAGCCTGCCTTCCTGCCTGCCTGCCTGCCTGCCTGCCTGCCTGCCTGCCTGCCTGCGACAATGCCTGCCTGCCTGCCAGCCTGCCTGCCTGCCTGCCTGCCTGCCTGCCTGCCTGCCTGCCTGCCTGCCTGCGACAATGCCTGCCTGCCTGCCTGCCTGCCTGCCTGCGACAATGCCTGCCTGCCTGCCTGCCTGCCTGCCTGCGACAATGCCTGCCTGCCTGCCTGGGAGAATGCCTGCCTGCCTGCCTGCCTGCCTGCCTGCCTGCCTGCCTGCCTGCCTGCGAGAATGCCTGCCTGCCTGCTTGCCTGCCTGCCTGCGAGAATGCCTGCCTGCCTGCCTGCCTGCGACAATGCCTGCCTGCCTGCCTGCCTGCCTGCCTGCGACAATGCCTGCCTGCCTGCCTCCCTGCCTGCCTGCCTGCGACAATGCCTGCCTGCCTGCCTGCCTGCCTGCCTGCGACAATGCCTGCCTGCCGGCCTGCCTGCCTGGCTGCCTGCGACAATGCCTGCCTGCCTGCCTGCCTGCCTGCCTGCGAGAATGCTTGCCTGCCTACCTGCCTGCCTACTTGCCTGCCTACCTGCCTGCCTACCTGCTTGCCTGCCTACCTGCCTGCCTGCCTACCTGCCTGCCTGCCTACCTGCCTGCCTGCCTACCTGCCTACCTACCTGCCTGCTACCTGCCTGCTACCTGCCTGCTACCTGCCTGCTACCTGCCTGCTACCTGCCTGATACCTGCCTGCTACCTGCCTGCTACCTGCCTGCTACCTGCCTGCGAGAATGCCTGCCTGCCTGCCTTCCTGCTACAATGCCTGCCTGCCTGCCTGCCTGTCTTCCTGCGAGAATGCCTGCCTGCGAGAATGCCTGCCTGCCTGCCTGCCTGCCAGTCTGCGAGAATGCCTGCGTGCCTGCCTGCCTGCCTGCCTGCCTGCCTGCGACAATGCCTGCCTGCCTGCCTGCCTGCCTGCCTGCCTGCGACAATGCCTGCCTGCCTGCCTGCCTGCATGCCTGCGACAATGCCTGCCTGCCTGCCTGCCTGCCTGCCTGCGACAAAGCCTGCATTCCTGCCTGCCTGCCTACCTGCCTGCCTGCCTACCTGCCTGCCTGCCTACCTGCCTACCTACCTGCCTGCTACCTGCCTGCTACCTGCCTGCTACCTGCCTGCTACCTGCCTGCTACCTGCCTGCGAGAATGCCTACCTGCCTGCATTCCTGCTAGAATGCCTGCCTGCCTGCGTGCCTGGCTGCCTGCCTGTCTTCCTGCGAGAATGCCTGCCTGCGAGAATGCCTGCCTGCCTGCCTGCCTGCCAGTCTGCGAGAATGCCTGCGTGCCTGCCTGCCTGCCTGCCTGCCTTCCTGCGACAATGCCTGCCTGCCTGCCAGCCTGCCTGCCTGCCTGCCTGCCTGCCTGCCTGCCTGCGACAATGCCTGCCTGCCTGCCTGCCTGCCTGCCTCGACAATGACTGCCTGCCTGCCTGCCTGCCTGCCTGCGACAATGCCTGCCTGCCTGCCTGGTAGAATGCCTGCCTGCCTGCCTGCCTGCCTGCCTGCCTGCCTGACTGCGAGAATGCCTGCCTGCCTGCCTGCCTGCCTGCCTGCCTGCCTGCCTGCCTGCCTGCCTGCCTGCCTGCCTGTGAGAATGCCTGCCTGCATGCCTGCCTGCCTGCCTGCCTGCGAGAATGCCTGCCTGCCTGCCTGCCTGCCTGCCTGCGAGAATGCCTGCCTGCCTGCCTGCCTGCCTGCCTGCGAGAATGCCTGCCTGCCTGCCTGCCTGCGACAATGCCTGCCTGCCTGCCTGCCTGCCTGCCTGCCTGCCTGCGACAATGCCTGCCTGCCTGCCTCCCTGCCTGCCTGCCTGCGACAATGCCTGCCTGCCTGCCTGCCTGCCTGCGACAATGCCTGCCTGCCTGCCTGCCTGCCTGCCTGCCTGCGACAATGCCTGCCTGCCTGCCTGCCTGCCTGCCTGCGAAAATGCCTGCCTGCCTGCCTGCCTGCCTGCCTGCGACAAAGCCTGCCTTCCTGCCTGCCTGCCTACCTGCCTGCCTGCCTACCTGCCTGCCTGTCTACCTGCCTACCTACCTGCCTGCTACCTGCTTGCTACCTGCCTGCTACCTGCCTGCTACCTGCCTGCTACTTGCCTGCGAGAATGCCTACCTGCCTGCATTCCTGCTAGAATGCCTGCCTGCCTGCGTGCCTGCCTGCCTGCCTGTCTTCCTGCGAGAATGCCTGCCTGCGAGAATGCCTGCCTGCCTGCCTGCCAGTCTGCGAGAATGCCTGCGTGCCTTCCTGCCTGCCTGCCTGCCTGCCTGCGACAATGCCTGCCTGCCTGCCTGCCTGCCTGCCTGCCTGCCTGCCTGCCTGCGACAATGCCTGCCTGCCTGCCTGCCTGCCTGCCGGCGACAATGCCTCCCTGCCTGCCTGCCTGCGACAATGCATGCCTGCCTGCCTGCCTGCCTGCGAGAATGTCTGCCTGCCTGCCTGCCTGCCTGCCTGCCTGCCTGCCTGCCAGCCTGCCTGCCTGCCAGCCTGCCTGCCTGCCTGCCTGCCTGCCTGCCTGCCTGCGACAATGCCTGCCTGCCTTCCTGCCTGCCTGCGACAATGCCTGCCTGCCTGCCTGCCTGCCTGCCTGCGACAATGCCTGCCTGCCTGCCTGCGAGAATGCCTGCCTGCCTGCCTGCCTGCCTGCCTGCCTGCTTGCCTGCCTGCGAGAATGCCTGCCTGCCTGCCTGCCTGCCTGCGAGAATGCCTGCCTGCCTGCCTGCCTGCCTGCCTGTCTGCCTGCGAGAATGCCTGCCTACCTGCCTGCCTGCCTGCCTGCCTGCCTGCCTGCCTGCCTGCCTGCCTGCCTGCGAGAATGCCTGCCTGCCTGCCTGCCTGCCTGCGACAATGCCTGCCTGCCTGCCTGCCTGCCTGCCTGCCTGCCTGCCTACCTGCCTGCCTGCCTACCTGCCTGCCTGCCTACCTGCCTACCTACCTGCCTGCTACCTGCCTGCTACCTCCCTGCTACCTGCCTGCTACCTGCCTGCTACCTGCCTTCTACCTGCCTGCGAGAATGCCTGCCTGCCTGCATTCCTGCTAGAATGCCTGCCTGCCTGAGTGCCTCCCTGCCTGCTTGCCTTCCTGACTGTCTTCCTGCGAGAATGCCTGCCTGCGAGAATGCCTGCTGCCTGCCTGCCTGCCTGCCTGCCTGCCTGCGAGAATGCTTGCCTGCCTACCTGCCTGCCTACCTGCCTGCCTACCTGCCTGCCTACCTGCCTGCCTGCCTACCTGCCTGCCTGCCTACCTGCCTGCCTGCCTACTTGCCAGCCTGCCTACCTGCCTGCCTGCCTACCTGCCTACCTACCTGCCTGCTACCTGCCTGCTACCTGCCTGCTACCTGCCTGCTACCTGCCTGCTACATACCTGCGAGAATGCCTGCCTGCCTGCATTCCTGCTAGAATGCCTGCCTGCCTGAGTGCCTCCCTGCCTGCCTGCCTGCCTGCCTGCCTGCCTGTCTTCCTGCGAGAATGCCTGCCGGCCTGCCTGCCTGCCAGTCTGCGAGAATGCCTGCGTGCCTGCCTGCCTGCCTGCCTGCCTGCCTGCGACAATGCCTGCCTGCCTGCCTGCCTGCGACAATGCCTGCCTGCCTGCCTGCCTGCCTGCGACAAAGCCTGCCTTCCTGCCTGCCTGCCTACCTGCCTCCCTCCCTACCTGCCTGCCTGCCTGCCTACCTGCCTACCTACCTGCCTGCTACCTGCCTGCTACCTGCCTGCTACCTGCCTGCTACCTGCCTGCTACCTGCCTGCGAGAATGCCTGCCTGCCTGCATTCCTGCTAGAATGTCTGCCTGCCTGCCTGCCTCCCTGCCTGCCTGCCTGCCTGCCTGCCTGTCTTCCTGCGAGAATGCCTGCCTGCGAGAATGCCTGCCTGCCTGCCTGCCTGCCAGTCTGCGAGAATGCCTGCGTGCCTGCCTGCCTGCCTGCCTGCCTGCCTGCCTGCGACAATGCCTGCCTGCCTGCCTGCGACAATGCCTGCCTGCCTGCCTGCCTGCCTGCCTGCGACAATGCCTGCCTGCCTGCCTGCCTGCGACAATGCCTGCCTGCATGCCTGCCTGCCTGCCTGCCTGCGACAAAGCCTGCCTTCCTGCCTGCATGCCTGCCTGCCTGCGACAATGCCTGCGACAATGCCTGCCGGCCTGCCTGCGACAATGCCTGCGACAATACCTGCCTGACTGCCTGCGACAATGCCTGCCTACGAGAATGCCTGCCTGTGTGCCTGGGAGATTGCCTGCCTGCGAGAATGCCTGCCTGCCTGCCTACCTGCCTACCTGCCTGCCTACCTGCCTGCGAGAATTCCTGCCTGCCTACCTGCCTGCGAGAATACCTACCTGCCTGCCTTCCTGCGAGAATGCCTGCCTACCTGCGAGAATGCCTGCTGCCTGCCTGCCTGCCTGCCTGCCTGTGAGAATGCTTGCCTGCCTACCTGCCTGCCTACCTGCCTGCCTACCTGCCTGCCTACCTGCCTGCCTGCCTACCTGCCTGCCTGCCTACCTGCCTCCCTCCCTACCTGCCTGCCTGCCTACCTGCCTACCTACCTGCCTGCTACCTGCCTGCTACCTGCCTGCTACCTGCCTGCTACCTGCCTGCGAGAATGCCTGCCTGCCTGCATTCCTGCTAGAATGCCTGCCTGCCTGAGTGCCTCCCCGCCTGCCTGCCTGCCTGCCTGCCTGTCTTCCTGCGAGAATGCCTGCCTGCGAGAATGCCTGCCTGCCTGCCTGCCTGCCAGTCTGCGAGAATGCCTGCATGCCTGCCTGCCTGCCTGCCTGCGACAATGCCTGCCTGCCTGCCGGCCTGACTGCCTGCGACAATGCCTGCCTGCCTGCCTGCCTGCCTGCCTGCGACAATGCCTGCCTGCCTGCCTGCCTGCCTGCCTGCGAGAATGCCTGCTTGCCTTACTGCCTGCCTGCCTGCCTTCGACCATGCCTGCCTGCCTGCCTGCCTGCGACAATGCCTGCCTGCCTGCCTGCCTGCCTGCCTGCGACAAAGCCTGCCTTCCTGCCTGCCTGCCTACCTGCCTGCCTGCCTACCTGCCTGCCTGCCTACCTGCCTACCTACCAGCCTGCTACCTGCCTGCTACCTGCCTGCTACCTGCCTGCTACCTGCCTGCGAGAATGCCTACCTGCCTGTCTTCCTGCGAGAATGCCTGCCTGCAAGAATGCCTGCCTGCCTGCCTGCCTGCCAGTCTGCGAGAATGCCTGCGTGCCTGCCTGCCTGCCTGCCTGCCTGCGACAATGCCTTCCTGCCTGCCTGCCTGCCTGCCTGCGAGAATGCCTGCCTGCCTGCCTGCCTGCCTGCGACAATGCCTGCCTGACTGACTGCCTGCCTGCCTGCCTGCCTGCGACATAGCCTGCCTTCCTGCCTGCCTGCCTGCCTGCCTGCCTGCCTGCGACAATGCCTGCCTGCCTGCCAGCCTGTCTGCCTGCCTGCCTGCCTGCCTGCCTGCCTGCCTGCCTGCCTGCGACAATGCCTACATGCCTGCCTGCCTGCCTGCGAAAATGGCTGCCTGCCTGCCTGCCTGCCTGCGACAATGCCTGCCTTCCTGCCTGGGAGAATGCCTGCCTGCCTGCCTGCCTGACTGCCTGCGAGAATGCCTGCCTGCCTTACTGCCTGCCTGCCTGCCTGCCTGCCTGCCTGCGAGAATGCCTGCCTGCCTGCCTGCCTGCCTGCGAGAATGCCTGCCTGCCTGCCTGCCTGCCTGCCTGCCTGCCTGCCTGCGACAATGCCTGCCTGCCTGCCTGCCTGCCTGCCAGCCTGCCTGCCTGCGACAATGCCTGCCTGCCTGCCTGCCTGCCTGCCTGCCTGCCTGCCTGCCTGCCTGCGACAATGCCTGCCTGCCTGCCTGCCTGCCTGCCTGCCTGCCTGCGAGAATGCTTGCCTGCCTACCTGCCTGCCTACCTGCCTGCCTACCTGCCTGCCTACCTGCCTGCCTGCCTGCCTGCCTGCCTGCCTACCTGCCTGCCTGCCTACCTGCCTACCTACCTGCCTGCTACCTGCCTGCTACCTGCCTGCTACCTGCCTGCTACCTGCCTGCTACCTGCCTGCTACCTGCCTGCTACCTGCCTGCGAGAATGCCTGCCTGCCTGCATTCCTGCTAGAATGCCTGCCTGCCTGCCTGCCTCCCTGCCTGCCTGCCTGCCTGCCTACCTGTCTTCCTGCGAGAATGCCTGCCTGCGAGAATGCCTGCCTGCCTGCGAGCCTGTGAGCCTGCCTGCCTGCTTCGCTGCCTGCCTGTTTTTGAGCGTGCTGGCCTTCGAGCCTGCCTGCCAGTGAGCCTGCCTTCCTGTGAGCCTGCCTGCCTGTGAGCCTGCCGACATGCCTGTCTGCTATCATCCCTGCCTGCCTACCTGCTTGCCTGCCTGCCTGCCTGTGAGCCTGCCGCCTGCGAGCATGCACGCCTGCCTGCCTGGCTGCCTGTGAGCCTGCCTGTCTGCGAGCCTATCTGCCTGCCTGCCTGCCTGCGAGAATGCCTGCCTGCCTTACTGCCTGCCTGCCAACCTGCCTGCCTGCCTGCGAGAATGCCTGCCTGCCGGCCTGCCTGCCTGCTGCCTGCCTGCGACAATGCCTTTCTGCCTGCCTGCCTGCCTGCTAGCCTGCCTGCCTGCGACAATGCCTGCCTGCCTGCCTGCCTGCCTGCCTGCGACAATGCCTGCCTGCCTGCCTTCCTGCCTGCCTGCCTGCCTGCCTGCGAGAATGCTTGCCTGCCTACCTGCCTGCCTACCTGCCTGCCTACGTGCCTGCCTACCTGCCTGCCTGCCAACCTGCCTGCCTGCCTACCTGCCTGCCTGCCTACCTGCCTGCCTGCCTACCTGCCTACCTACCTGCCTGCTACCTGCCTGCTACCTGCCTGCTACCTGCCTGCTACCTGCCTGCTACCTGCCTGCGAGAATGCCTGCCTGCCTGCATTCCTGCTAGAATGCCTGCCTGCCTGCCTGCCTCCCTGCCTGCCTGCCTGCCTGCCTACCTGTCTTCCTGCGAGAATGCCTGCCTGCGAGAATGCCTGCCTGCCTGCCTGCCTGCCAGTCTGCGAGAATGCCTGCGTGCCTGCCTGCCTGCCTGCCTGCCTGCGACAATGCCTGCCTGCCTGCCTGCCTGCCTGCCTGTCTGCCTGCCTGCCTGCGACAATGCTTGCCTGCCTGCCTGCCTGCCTGCCTGCCTGCGAAAATGCCTGCATGCCTGCCTGCCTGCGACAATGCCTGCCTGCATGCCTGCCTGCCTGCCTGCCTGCCTGCCTGCGACAAAGCCTGCCTTCCTGCCTGCCTGCCTACCTGCCTGCCTGCCTACCTGCCTGCCTGCCTACCTGCCTACCTACCGGCCTGCTACCTGCCTGCTACCTGCCTGCTACCTGCCTGCTACCTGCCTGCTACCTGCCTGCGAGAATGCCTGCCTGCCTGCATTCCTGCTAGAATGCCTGCCTGCCTGCCTGCCTGCCTCCCTGCCTGCCTGCCTGCCTGCCTGTCTTCCTGCGAGAATGCCTGCTTGCGAGAATGCCTGCCTGCCTGCCTGCCTGCCTGCCAGTCTGCGAGAATGCCTGCGTGCCTGCGTGCCTGCCTGCCTGCCTGCCTGCGACAATGCCTGCCTGCCTGCCTGCCTGCGACAATGCCTGCCTGCCTGCCTGCCTGCCTGCCTGCGACAATGCCTGCCTGCCTGACTGCCTGCCTGCGACAATGCCTGCCTGCCTGCCTGCCTGCCTGCCTGCCTGCCTGCCTGCCTGCGAGAATGCTTGCCTGCCTACCTGCCTGCCTACCTGCCTGCCTACCTGCCTGCCTACCTGCCTGCCAGCCTACCTGCCTGCCTGCCTACCTGCCTGCCTGCCTACCTGCCTGCCTGCCTACCTGCCTACCTACCTGCCTGCTACCTGCCTGCTACCTGCCTGCTACCTGCCTGCTACCTGCCTGCGAGAATGCCTGCCTGCCTGCATTCATGCTAGAATGCCTGCCTGCCTGAGTGCCTCCCCGCCTGACTGCCTGCCTGCCTGTCTTCCTGCGAGAATGCCTGCCTGCGAGAATGCCTGCCTGCCTGCCAGTCTGCGAGAATGCCTGCATGCCTGCCTGCCTGCCTGCCTGCCTGCCTGCGACAATGTCTGCCTGCCTGCCTGCCTGCCTGCCTGCCTGCGACAATGCCTGCCTGCCTGCCTGCCTGCCTGCCTGCGACAATGCCTGCCTGCCTGCCTGCCTGCGACAATGCCTGCCTGCCTGCCTGCCTGCCTGCCTGCGACAAAGCCTGCCTTCCTGCCTGCCTGCCTACATGCCTGCCTGCCTACCTGCCTGCCTGCCTGGGAGAATGCCTGCCTGCCTGCCTGTCTGCCTGCCTGCGAGAATGCCTGCCTGGCTGCCTGCCTGCCTGCCTGCCTGCCTGCCTCCCTGCGAGAATGCCTGCCTGCCTGCCTGCGACAATGCCTGCGACAATGCCTGCGACAATGCCTGCCTGCCTGCCTGCGACAATGCCTGCGACAATGCCTGCCTGCCTGCCTGCGACAATGCCTGCGACAATGCCTGCCTGCCTGCCTGCGACAATGCCTGTGACAATGCCTGCCTGCCTGCCTGCGACAATGCCTGCCTACGAGAATGCCTGCCTGCGTGCCTGGGAGATTGCCTGCCTGCGAGAATGCCTGCCTGCCTGCCTGCCTGCCTGCCTACCTGCCTGCCTACCTGCCTGCGAGAATTCCTGCCTGCCTACCTGCCTGCGAGAATACCTACCTGCCTGCCTTCCTGCGAGAATGCCTGCTGCCTGCCTGCCTGCCTGCGAGAATGCTTGCCTGCCTACCTGCCTGCCTAACTGCCTGCCTACCTGCCTGCCTACCTGCCTGCCTACTTGCCTGCCTGCCTACCTGCCTGCCTGCTTACCTGCCTGCCTGCCTACCTGCCTGCCTGCCTACCTGCCTACTTACCTGCCTGCTACCTGCCTGCTACCTGCCTGCTACCTGCCGGCTACCTGCCTGCTACCTGCCTGCGAGAATGCCTGCCTACCTGCATTCCTGTTAGAATGCCTGCCTGCCTCCCTGCCTGCCTGCCTGCCTGCCTGCCTGCCTGCCTGTCTTACTGCGAGAATGCCTGCCTGCGAGAATGCCTGCCTGCCTGCCTGCCTGCCAGTCTGCGAGAATGCCTGCGTGCCTGCCTGCCTGCCTGCCTGCCTGCCTGCGACAATGCCTGCCTGCCTGCCTGCCTGCCTGCGACAATGCCTGCCTGCCTGCCTGCCTGCCTGCATGCCTGCGACACTGCCTGCCTGCCTGCCTGCCTGCGACAATGCCTGCCTGCCTGCCTGCCTGCCTGCGACAAAGCCTGCCTTCCTGCCTGCCTGCCTACCTGCCTGCCTGCCTACCTGCCTGCCTGCCTGCCTGCTACCTGCCTGCTACCTGCCTGTTACCTGCCTTTTACCTGCCTGCTACCTGCCTGCTACCTGCCTGCGAGAATGCCTGCCTGCCTGTCTTCCTGCGAGAATGCCTGCCTGCCTGCCTGCCTGCCTGCCTGCCTGCTTGCCTGCCTGCGAGAATGCCTGCCTGCCTGCCTGCCTGCCTGCGAGAATGCCTGCCTGCCTGCCTGCCTGCCTGCCTGTCTGCCTGCGAGAATGCCTGCCTACCTGCCTGCCTGCCTGCCTGCCTGCCTGCCTGCCTGCCTGCCTGCGAGAATGCCTGCCTGCCTGCCTGCCTGCGACAATGCCTGCCTGCCTGCCTGCCTGCCTGCCTGCCTGCCTGCCTACCTGCCTGCCTGCCTACCTGCCTACCTACCTGCCTGCTACCTGCCTGCTACCTCCCTGCTACCTGCCTGCTACCTGCCTGCTACCTGCCTTCTACCTGCCTGCGAGAATGCCTGCCTGCCTGCATTCCTGCTAGAATGCCTGCCTGCCTGAGTGCCTCCCTGCCTGCTTGCCTTCCTGCCTGTCTTCCTGCGAGAATGCCTGCCTGCGAGAATGCCTGCTGCCTGCCTGCCTGCCTGCCTGCGAGAATGCTTGCCTGCCTACCTGCCTGCCTACCTGCCTGCCTACCTGCCTGCCTACCTGCCTGCCTGCCTACCTGCCTGCCTGCCTACCTGCCTGCCTGCCTACTTGCCTGCCTGCCTACCTGCCTGCCTGCCTACCTGCCTACCTACCTGCCTGCTACCTGCCTGCTACCTGCCTGCTACCTGCCTGCTACCTGCCTGCTACATGCCTGCGAGAATGCCTGCCTGCCTGCATTCCTGCTAGAATGCCTGCCTGCCTGAGTGCCTCCCTGCCTGCCTGCCTGCCTGCCTGCCTGCCTGTCTTCCTGCGAGAATGCCTGCCGGCCTGCCTGCCTGCCAGTCTGCGAGAATGCCTGCGTGCCTGCCTGCCTGCCTGCCTGCCTGCGACAATGCCTGCCTGCCTGCCAGCCTGCCTGCGACAATGCCTGCCTGCCTTCTTGCCTGCCTGCCTGCCTGCCTGCGACAATGCCTGCCTGCCTGCCTGCCTGCGACAATGCCTGCCTGCCTGACTGCCTGCCTGCGACAAAGCCTGCCTTCCTGCCTGCCTGCCTACCTGCCTCCCTCCCTACCTGCCTGCCTGCCTACCTGCCTTCCTACCTGCCTGCTACCTGCCTGCTACCTGCCTGCTACCTGCCTGCTACCTGCCTGCTACCTGCCTGCGAGAATGCCTGCCTGCCTGCATTCCTGCTAGAATGCCTGCCTGCCTGCCTGCCTCCCTGCCTGCCTGCCTGCCTGCCTGCCTGTCTTCCTGCGAGAATGCCTGCCTGCGAGAATGCCTGCCTGCCTGCCTGCCTGCCAGTCTGCGAGAATGCCTGCGTGCCTGCCTGCCTGCCTGCCTGCCTGCCTGCCTGCGACAATGCCTGCCTGCCTGCCTGCCTGCCTGCGACAATGCCTGCCTGCCTGCCTGCCTGCCTGCATGCCTGCCTGCCTGCCTGCCTGCGACAAAGCCTGCCTTCCTGCCTGCATGCCTGCCTGCCTGCGACAATGCCTGCGACAATGCCTGCCGGCCTGCCTGCGACAATGCCTGCGACAATACCTGCCTGACTGCCTGCGACAATGCCTGCCTACGAGAATGCCTGCCTGTGTGCCTGGGAGATTGCCTGCCTGCGAGAATGCCTGCCTGCCTGCCTACCTGCCTACCTGCCTGCCTACCTGCCTGCGAGAATTCCTGCCTGCCTACCTGCCTGCGAGAATACCTACCTGCCTGCCTTCCTGCGAGAATGCCTGCCTACCTGCGAGAATGCCTGCTGCCTGCCTGCCTGCCTGCCTGCCTGTGAGAATGCTTGCCTGCCTATCTGCCTGCCTACCTGCCTGCCTACCTGCCTGCCTACCGGCCTGGCTGCCTACCTGCCTGCCTGCCTACCTGCCTCCCTCCCTACCTGCCTGCCTGCCTACCTGCCTACCTACCTGCCTGCTACCTGCCTGCTACCTGCCTGCTACCTGCCTGCTACCTGCCTGCGAGAATGCCTGCCTGCCTGCATTCCTGCTAGAATGCCTGCCTGCCTGAGTGCCTCCCCGCCTGCCTGCCTGCCTGCCTGCCTGTCTTCCTGCGAGAATGCCTGCCTGCGAGAATGCCTGCCTGCCTGCCTGCCTGCCAGTCTGCGAGAAAGCCTGCATGCCTGCCTGCCTGCCTGCCTGCGACAATGCCTGCCTGCCTGCCTGCCTGCCTGCCTGCGACAATGCCTGCCTGCCTGCCTGCCTGCCTGCCTGCCTGCCTGCCTGCGACAATGCCTGCCTGCCTGCCTACCTGCCTGCCTGCGAGAATGCCTGCTTGCCTTACTGCCTGCCTGCCTGCCTTCGACCATGCCTGCCTGCCTGCCTGCCTGCGACAATGCCTGCCTGCCTGCCTGCCTGCCTGCGACAAAGCCTGCCTTCCTGCCTGCCTGCCTACCTGCCTGCCTGCCTACCTGCCTGCCTGCCTACCTGCCTACCTACCAGCCTGCTACCTGCCTGCTACCTGCCTGCTACCTGCCTGCTACCTGCCTGCGAGAATGCCTACCTGCCTGTCTTCCTGCGAGAATGCCTGCCTGCAAGAATGCCTGCCTGCCTGCCTGCCTGCCAGTCTGCGAGAATGCCTGCGTGCCTGCCTGCCTGCCTGCCTGCCTGCGACAATGCCTTCCTGCCTGCCTGCCTGCCTGCCTGCGAGAATGCCTGCCTGCCTGCCTGCCTGCCTGCGACAATGCCTGCCTGACTGACTGCCTGCCTGCCTGCCTGCCTGCGACATAGCCTGCCTTCCTGCCTGCCTGCCTGCTGCCTGCCTGCCTGCGACAATGCCTGCCTGCCTGCCAGCCTGTCTGCCTGCCTGCCTGCCTGCCTGCCTGCCTGCCTGCCTGCCTGCCTGCCTGCCTGCGACAATGCCTACATGCCTGCCTGCCTGCCTGCGACAATGGCTGCCTGCCTGCCTGCCTGCCTGCGACAATGCCTGCCTTCCTGCCTGGGAGAATGCCTGCCTGCCTGCCTGCCTGCCTGCCTGCCTGCCTGCCTGCGAGAATGCCTGCCTGCCTTACTGCCTGCCTGCCTGCCTGCCTGCCTGCCTGCGAGAATGCCTGCCTGCCTGCCTGCCTGCCTGCCTGCCTGCCTGCGAGAATGCCTGCCTGCCTGCCTGCCTGCCTGCCTGCCTGCCTGCGACAATGCCTGCCTGCCTGCCTGCCTGCCTGCCAGCCTGCCTGCCTGCGACAATGCCTGCCTGCCTGCCTGCCTGCCTGCCTGCCTGCCTGCGACAATGCCTGCCTGCCTGCCTGCCTGCCTGCCTGCCTGCGAGAATGCTTGCCTGCCTACCTGCCTGCCTACCTGCCTGCCTACCTGCCTGCCTACCTGCCTGCCTGCCTGCCTGCCTGCCTGCCTACCTGCCTGCCTGCCTACCTGCCTACCTACCTGCCTGCTACCTGCCTGCTACCTGCCTGCTACCTGCCTGCTACCTGCCTGCTACCTGCCTGCTACCTGCCTGCTACCTGCCTGCTACCTGCCTGCGAGAATGCCTGCCTGCCTGCATTCCTGCTAGAATGCCTGCCTGCCTGCCTGCCTCCCTGCCTGCCTGCCTGCCTGTCTACCTGTCTTCCTGCGAGAATGCCTGCCTGCGAGAATGCCTGCCTGCCTGCGAGCCTGTGAGCCTGCCTGCCTGCTTCGCTGCCTGCCTGTTTTTGAGCGTGCTGGCCTTCGAGCCTGCCTGCCAGTGAGCCTGCCTTCCTGTGAGCCTGCCTGCCTGTGAGCCTGCCGACATGCCTGTCTGCTATCATCCCTGCCTGCCTACCTGCTTGCCTGCCTGTGAGCCTGCCGCCTGCGAGCATGCACGCCTGCCTGCCTGGCTGCCTGTGAGCCTGCCTGTCTGCGAGCCTATCTGCCTGCCTGCCTGCCTGCGAGAATGCCTGCCTGCCTTACTGCCTGCCTGCCAACCTGCCTGCCTGCCTGCGAGAATGCCTGCCTGCCGGCCTGCCTGCCTGCCTGCCTGCCTGCGACAATGCCTTTCTGCCTGCCTGCCTGCCTGCTAGCCTGCCTGCCTGCGACAATGCCTGCCTGCCTGCCTGCCTGCCTGCCTGCCTGCCTGCCTGCGACAATGCCTGCCTGCCTGCCTTCCTGCCTGCCTGCCTGCCTGCCTGCGAGAATGCTTGCCTGCCTACCTGCCTGCCTACCTGCCTGCCTACCTGCCTGCCTACCTGCCTGCCTGCCAACCTGCCTGCCTGCCTACCTGCCTGCCTGCCTACCTGCCTGCCTGCCTACCTGCCTACCTACCTGCCTGCTACCTGCCTGCTACCTGCCTGCTACCTGCCTGCTACCTGCCTGCGAGAATGCCTGCCTGCCTGCATTCCTGCTAGAATGCCTGCCTGCCTGCCTGCCTCCCTGCCTGCCTGCCTGCCTGCCTACCTGTCTTCCTGCGAGAATGCCTGCCTGCGAGAATGCCTGCCTGCCTGCCTGCCTGCCAGTCTGCGAGAATGCCTGCGTGCCTGCCTGCCTGCCTGCCTGCCTGCGACAATGCCTGCCTGCCTGCCTGCCTGCCTGCCTGTCTGCCTGCCTGCCTGCGACAATGCTTGCCTGCCTGCCTGCCTGCCTGCCTGCGAAAATGCCTGCATGCCTGCCTGCCTGCGACAATGCCTGCCTGCATGCCTGCCTGCCTGCCTGCCTGCCTGCCTGCGACAAAGCCTGCCTTCCTGCCTGCCTGCCTACCTGCCTGCCTGCCTACCTGCCTGCCTGCCTACCTGCCTACCTACCGGCCTGCTACCTGCCTGCTACCTGCCTGCTACCTGCCTGCTACCTGCCTGCTACCTGCCTGCGAGAATGCCTGCCTGCCTGCATTCCTGCTAGAATGCCTGCCTGCCTGCCTGCCTGCCTCCCTGCCTGCCTGCCTGCCTGCCTGTCTTCCTGCGAGAATGCCTGCTTGCGAGAATGCCTGCCTGCCTGCCTGCCTGCCAGTCTGCGAGAATGCCTGCGTGCCTGCGTGCCTGCCTGCCTGCCTGCCTGCGACAATGCCTGCCTGCCTGCCTGCCTGCGACAATGCCTGCCTGCCTGCCTGCCTGCCTGCCTGCGACAAAGCCTGCCTTCCTGCCTGCCTGCCTACCTGCCTGCCTGCCTACCTGCCTGCCTGCCTACCTGCCTACCTACCAGCCTGCTACCTGCCTGCTACCTGCCTGCTACCTGCCTGCTACCTGCCTGCGAGAATGCCTACCTGCCTGTCTTCCTGCGAGAATGCCTGCCTGTAAGAATGCCTGCCTGCCTGCCTGCCTGCCAGTCTGCGAGAATGCCTGCGTGCCTGCCTGCCTGCCTGCCTGCCTGCGACAATGCCTTCCTGCCTGCCTGCCTGCCTGCCTGCGAGAATGCCTGCCTGCCTGCCTGCCTGCCTGCGACAATGCCTGCCTGACTGACTGCCTGCCTGCCTGCCTGCCTGCGACATAGCCTGCCTTCCTGCCTGCCTGCCTGCCTGCCTGCCTGCGACAATGCCTGCCTGCCTGCCAGCCTGTCTGCCTGCCTGCCTGCCTGCCTGCCTGCCTGCCTGCCTGCCTGCGTGCGACAATGCCTACATGCCTGCCTGCCTGCCTGCGACAATGGCTGCCTGCCTGCCTGCCTGCCTGCGACAATGCCTGCCTTCCTGCCTGGGAGAATGCCTGCCTGCCTGCCTGCCTGCCTGCCTGCCTGCGAGAATGCCTGCCTGCCTTACTGCCTGCCTGCCTGCCTGCCTGCCTGCCTGCGAGAATGCCTGCCTGCCTGCCTGCCTGCCTGCCTGCCTGCGAGAATGCCTGCCTGCCTGCCTGCCTGCCTGCCTGCCTGCCTGCGACAATGCCTGCCTGCCTGCCTGCCTGCCTGCCAGCTTGCCTGCCTGCGACAATGCCTGCCTGCCTGCTTGCCTGCCTGCCTGCCTGCGACAATGCCTGCCTGCCTGCCTGCCTGCCTGCCTGCCTGCGAGAATGCTTGCCTGCCTACCTGCCTGCCTACCTGCCTGCCTACCTGCCTGCCTACCTGCCTGCCTGCCTGCCTGCCTGCCTGCCTACCTGCCTGCCTGCCTACCTGCCTACCTACCTGCCTGCTACCTGCCTGCTACCTGCCTGCTACCTGCCTGCTACCTGCCTGCTACCTGCCTGCTACCTGCCTGCTACCTGCCTGCTACCTGCCTGCGAGAATGCCTGCCTGCCTGCATTCCTGCTAGAATGCCTGCCTGCCTGCCTGCCTCCCTGCCTGCCTGCCTGCCTGTCTACCTGTCTTCCTGCGAGAATGCCTGCCTGCGAGAATGCCTGCCTGCCTGCGAGCCTGTGAGCCTGCCTGCCTGCTTCGCTGCCTGCCTGTTTTTGAGCGTGCTGGCCTTCGAGCCTGCCTGCCAGTGAGCCTGCCTTCCTGAGAGCCTGCCTGCCTGTGAGCCTGCCGACATGCCTGTCTGCTATCATCCCTGCCTGCCTACCTGCTTGCCTGCCTGTGAGCCTGCCGCCTGCGAGCATGCACGCCTGCCTGCCTGGCTGCCTGTGAGCCTGCCTGTCTGCGAGCCTATCTGCCTGCCTGCCTGCCTGCGAGAATGCCTGCCTGCCTTACTGCCTGCCTGCCAACCTGCCTGCCTGCCTGCGAGAATGCCTGCCTGCCGGCCTGCCTGCCTGCCTGCCTGCCTGCGACAATGCCTTTCTGCCTGCCTGCCTGCCTGCTAGCCTGCCTGCCTGCGACAATGCCTGCCTGCCTGCCTGCCTGCCTGCCTGCCTGCCTGCCTGCGACAATGCCTGCCTGCCTGCCTTCCTGCCTGCCTGCCTGCCTGCCTGCGAGAATGCTTGCCTGCCTACCTGCCTGCCTACCTGCCTGCCTACCTGCCTGCCTACCTGCCTGCCTGCCAACCTGCCTGCCTGCCTACCTGCCTGCCTGCCTGCCTGCCTGCCTGCCTACCTGCCTACCTACCTGCCTGCTACCTGCCTGCTACCTGCCTGCTACCTGCCTGCTACCTGCCTGCTACCTGCCTGCTACCTGCCTGCGAGAATGCCTGCCTGCCTGCATTCCTGCTAGAATGCCTGCCTGCCTGCCTGCCTCCCTGCCTGCCTGCCTGCCTGCCTACCTGTCTTCCTGCGAGAATGCCTGCCTGCGAGAATGCCTGCCTGCCTGCCTGCCTGCCAGTCTGCGAGAATGCCTGCGTGCCTGCCTGCCTGCCTGCCTGCCTGCGACAATGCCTGCCTGCCTGCCTGCCTGCCTGCCTGTCTGCCTGCCTGCCTGCGACAATGCTTGCCTGCCTGCCTGCCTGCCTGCCTGCCTGCGAAAATGCCTGCATGCCTGCCTGCCTGCGACAATGCCTGCCTGCATGCCTGCCTGCCTGCCTGCCTGCCTGCCTGCGACAAAGCCTGCCTTCCTGCCTGCCTGCCTACCTGCCTGCCTGCCTACCTGCCTGCCTGCCTACCTGCCTACCTACCGGCCTGCTACCTGCCTGCTACCTGCCTGCTACCTGCCTGCTACCTGCCTGCTACCTGCCTGCGAGAATGCCTGCCTGCCTGCATTCCTGCTAGAATGCCTGCCTGCCTGCCTGCCTGCCTCCCTGCCTGCCTGCCTGCCTGCCTGTCTTCCTGCGAGAATGCCTGCTTGCGAGAATGCCTGCCTGCCTGCCTGCCTGCCAGTCTGCGAGAATGCCTGCGTGCCTGCGTGCCTGCCTGCCTGCCTGCCTGCGACAATGCCTGCCTGCCTGCCTGCCTGCGACAATGCCTGCCTGCCTGCCTGCCTGCCTGCCTGCGACAATGCCTGCCTGCCTGACTGCCTGCCTGCGACAATGCCTGCCTGCCTGCCTGCCTGCCTGCCTGCGAGAATGCTTGCCTGCCTACCTGCCTGCCTACCTGCCTGCCTACCTGCCTGCCTACCTGCCTGCCAGCCTACCTGCCTGCCTGCCTACCTGCCTGCCTGCCTACCTGCCTGCCTGCCTACCTGCCTACCTACCTGCCTGCTACCTGCCTGCTACCTGCCTGCTACCTGCCTGCTACCTGCCTGCGAGAATGCCTGCCTGCCTGCATTCATGCTAGAATGCCTGCCTGCCTGAGTGCCTCCCCGCCTGACTGCCTGCCTGCCTGCCTGTCTTCCTGCGAGAATGCCTGCCTGCGAGAATGCCTGCCTGCCTGCCTGCCTGCCAGTCTGCGAGAATGCCTGCATGCCTGCCTGCCTGCCTGCCTGCCTGCCTGCGACAATGCCTGCCTGCCTGCCTGCCTGCCTGCCTGCCTGCGACAATGCCTGCCTGCCTGCCTGCCTGCCTGCCTGCCTGCGACAATGCCTGCCTGCCTGCCTGCGACAATGCCTGCCTGCCTGCCTGCCTGCGACAATGCCTGCCTGCCTGCCTGCCTGCCTGCCTGCGACAAAGCCTGCCTTCCTGCCTGCCTGCCTACATGCCTGCCTGCCTACCTGCCTGCCTGCCTGGGAGAATGCCTGCCTGCCTGCCTGTCTGCCTGCCTGCGAGAATGCCTGCCTGGCTGCCTGCCTGCCTGCCTGCCTGCCTGCCTCCCTGCGAGAATGCCTGCCTGCCTGCCTGCGACAATGCCTGCGACAATGCCTGCGACAATGCCTGCCTGCCTGCCTGCGACAATGCCTGCGACAATGCCTGCCTGCCTGCCTGCGACAATGCCTGCGACAATGCCTGCCTGCCTGCCTGCGACAATGCCTGTGACAATGCCTGCCTGCCTGCCTGCGACAATGCCTGCCTACGAGAATGCCTGCCTGCGTGCCTGGGAGATTGCCTGCCTGCGAGAATGCCTGCCTGCCTGCCTGCCTGCCTGCCTACCTGCCTGCCTACCTGCCTGCGAGAATTCCTGCCTGCCTACCTGCCTGCGAGAATACCTACCTGCCTGCCTTCCTGCGAGAATGCCTGCTGCCTGCGTGCCTGCCTGCGAGAATGCTTGCCTGCCTACCTGCCTGCCTACCTGCCTGCCTACTTGCCTGCCTGCCTACCTGCCTGCCTGCTTACCTGCCTGCCTGCCTACCTGCCTGCCTGCCTACCTGCCTACTTACCTGCCTGCTACCTGCCTGCTACCTGCCTGCTACCTGCCGGCTACCTGCCTGCTACCTGCCTGCGAGAATGCCTGCCTACCTGCATTCCTGCTAGAATGCCTGCCTGCCTCCCTGCCTGCCTGCCTGCCTGCCTGCCTGCCTGCCTGCCTGTCTTACTGCGAGAATGCCTGCCTGCGAGAATGCCTGCCTGCCTGCCTGCCTGCCAGTCTGTGAGAATGCCTGCGTGCCTGCCTGCCTGCCTGCCTGCCTGCCTGCGACAATGCCTGCCTGCCTGCCTGCCTGCCTGCCTGCGACAATGCCTGCCTGCCTGCATGCCTGCCTGCATGCCTGCGACACTGCCTGCCTGCCTGCCTGCCTGCGACAATGCCTGCCTGCCTGCCTGCCTGCCTGAGACAAAGCCTGCCTTCCTGCCTGCCTGCCTACCTGCCTGCCTGCCTACCTGCCTGCCTGCCTGCCTGCTACCTGCCTGCTACCTGCCTGTTACCTGCCTTTTACCTGCCTGCTACCTGCCTGCTACCTGCCTGCTACCTGCCTGCGAGAATGCCTGCCTGCCTGTCTTCCTGCGAGAATGCCTGCCTGCGAGAATGCCTGCCTGCCTGCCTGCCTGCCTGCCTGCGACAATGCCTGCCTGCCTGCCTGCCTGCGACAATGCCTGCCTGCCTGCCTGCCTGCCTGCCTGCCTGCCTGCCTGCCTGCCTGCCTGCGACAATGCCTGCCTGCCTGCCTGCCTGGCACAATGCCTGCCTGCCTGCCTGCCTGCCTGCCTGCCTGCCTGCTTGCCTGCGACAAAACCTGCCTTCCTGCCTGCCTGCCTGCCTGCCTGCCTGCCTGCCTGCCTGCGACAATGCCTGCCTGCCTGCCAGCCTGCCTGCCTGCCTGCCTGCCTGCCTGCCTGCCTGCCTGCCTGCGACAATGCCTGCCTGCCTGCCTGCCTGCCTGCCTGCCTACCTGCTGCCTGCCTGCCTGCGACAATGCCTGCCTGCCTGCCTGCCTGGGAGAATGCCTGCCTGCCTGCCTGCCTACCTGCCTGCCTGCCTGCCTGCCTGCGAGAATGCCTGCCTGCCTGCCTGCCTGCCTGCCTGCGAGAATGCCTGCCTGCCTGCCTGTCTGCCTGCGAGAATGCCTGCCTGCCTGCCTGCCTGCCTGCGACAATGCCTGCCTGCCTGCCTGCCTGCCTGCCTGCGACAATGCCTGCCTGCCTGCCTGCCTGCCTGCCTGCCTGCCTGCCTGCGACAATGCCTGCCTGCCTGCTTGCCTGCCTGCCTGCCTGCGACAATGCCTGCCTGCCTGCCTGCCTGCCTGCAACAATGCCTGCCTGCCTGCCTGCCTGCCTGCGAGAATGCTTGCCTGCCTACCTGCCTGCCTACCTGCCTGCCTACCTGCCTGCCTACCTGCCTGCCTGCCTGCCTGCCTGCCTGCCTACCTGCCTGCCTGCCTACCTGCCTGCCTGCCTACCTGCCTACCTACCTGCCTGCTACCTGCCTGCTACCTGCCTGCTACCTGCCTGCCTGCCAGTCTGCGAGAATGCCTGCCTGCCTGCATTCCTGCTAGAATGCCTGCCTGCCTGCCTGCCTCCCTGCCTGCCTGCCTGCCTGCCTGCCTGCCTGCCTGCCTGCAACAATGCCTGTCTGCCTGTCTGCCTGCCTGCCTGCGCCAATGCCTGCCTGCCTGCCTGCCTGCGACAATGCCTGCATGCCTGCGTGCCTGCCTGCCTGCCTGCGACAATGCCAGCCTGCCTGCCTGCCTGCCTGCCTGCCTGCCTGCCTGCGACAATGCCTGCCTGCCTTCCTGCCTGCCTGCCTGCCTGCCTGCCTGCCTGTGAGAATGCCTGCCTGCCTGCCTGCCTGCCTGCCTGCCTGCCTGCCTGCCTGCCTGCGAGAATGCCTGCCTGCCTGCCTGCCTGCCTGCCTGCCTGCCTGCCTGCCTGCCTGCCTGCCTGCGAGAATGCCTGCCTGCCTGCCTGTCTGCCTGTGAGAATGCCTGCCTGCCTGCCTGTGAGAATGCCTGCCTGCCTGCCTGCGACAATGCCTGCCTGCCTGCCTGCCTGCCTGCCTGCCTACCTGCGAGAATGCCTGCGAGAATGGCTGCCTGCCTGCCTGCCTGCCTGCCTGCCTGCGACAATGCCTGCGACAATGCCTGCCTGCCTGCCTGCGACAATGCCTGCGACAATGCCTGCCTGCCTGCCTGCGACAATGCCTGCGACAATGCCTGCCTGCCTGCCTGCGACAATGCCTGCCTGCGAGAATGCCTGCCTGTGTGCCTGGGAGATTGCCTGCCTGCGAGAATGCCTGCCTGCCTGCCTGCCTGCCTACCTGCCTGCCTACCTGCCTGTGAGAATTCCTGCCTGCCTACCTGCCTGCGAGAATACCTACCTGCCTGCCTTCCTGCGAGAATGCCTGCCTACCTGCGAGAATGCCTGCTGCCTGCCTGCCGGCTTGCCTGCCTGCGAGAATGCTTGCCTGCCTACCTGCCTGCCTACCTGCCTTCCTGCCTTCCTGCCTACCTGCCTGCCTGCTTACCTGCCTGCCTGCCTACCTGCCTGCCTGCCTACCTGCCTACCTACCTGCCTGCTACCTGCCTGCTACCTGCCTGCTACATGCCTGCTACCTGCCTGCTACCTGCCTGCTACCTGCCGGCTACCTGCCTGCTACCTGCCTGCTACCTGCCTGCGAGAATGCCTGCCTGCCTGCATTCCTGCTAGAATGCCTGCCTGCCTGAGTGCCTCCCTGCCTGCCTGCCTGCCTGCCTGCCTGTCTTCCTGCGAGAATGCCTGCCTGCGAGAATGCCTGCCTGCCTGCCTGCCTGCCAATCTGCGAGAATGCCTGCGTGCCTGCCTGCCTGCCTGCCTGCCTGCGACAATGCCTGACTGCCTGCCTGCCTGCCTGCCTGCCTGCGACAATGCCTGCCTGCCTGCCTGCCTGCGACAATGCCTGCCTGCCTGCCTGCCTGCCTGCCTGCGACAAAGCCTGCCTTCCTGCCTGCCTGCCTACCTTCCTGCCTCTCTACCTGCCTGCCTGCCTACCTGCCTACATACCTGCCTGCTACCTGCCTGCTACCTGCCTGCTACCTGCCTGCTACCTGCCTGCTACCTGCCTGCGAGAATGCCTGCCTGCCTGCATTCCTGCTAGAATGCCTGCCTGCCTGCCTGCCTCCCTGCCTGCCTGCCTGCTTGCCTGCCTGTCTTCCTGCGAGAATGCCTGCCTGCGAGAATGCCTGCCTGTCTGCCTGCCTGCCAGTCTGCGAGAATGCCTGCGTGCCTGCCTGACTGCCTGCCTGCCTGCCTGCATGCGACAATGCCTGCCTGCCTGCCTGCCTGCCTGCGACAATGCCTGCCTGCCTGCCTGCCTGCCTGCCTGCGACAATGCCTGCCTGCCTGCCTGGGAGAATGCCTGCCTGCCTGCCTGCCTACCTTCCTGCCTCTCTACCTGCCTGCCTGCCTACCTGCCTACATACCTGCCTGCTACCTGCCTACATACCTGCCTGCTACCTGCCTGCTACCTGCCTGCTACCTGCCTGCGAGAATGACTGCCTGCCTGCATTCCTGCTAGAATGCCTGCCTGCCTGCCTGACTCCATGCCTGCCTGCCTGCCTGTCTTCCTGCGAGAATGCCTGCCTGCGAGAATGCCTGCCTGCCTGCCTGCCTACCAGTCTGCGAGAATGCCTGCGTGCCTGCCTGTCTGCCTGCCTGCCTGCCTGCGACAATGCCTGCCTGCCTGCCTGCCTGCCTGCGACAATGCCTGCCTGCCTGCCTGCCTGCCTGCCTGCGACAATGCCTGCCTGCCTGCCTGCCTGCGACAATGTCTGCCTGCCTGCCTGCCTGCCTGCGACAAAGCCTGCCTTCCGGCCTGCCTGCCTGCCTGCCTGCGACAATGCCTGCGACAATGCCTGCCTGCCTTCCTGCGACAATGCCTGCGACAATACCTGCCTGCCTGCCTGCGACAATGCCTGCCTACGAGAATGCCTGCCTGCGTGCCTGGGAGATTGCCTGCCTGCGAGAATGCCTGCCTGCCTGCCTGCCTGCCTACCTGCCTGCCTACCTGCCTGCGAGAATTCCTGCCTGCCTACCTGCCTGCGAGAATACCTACCTGCCTGCCTTCCTGCGAGAATGCCTGCCTACCTGCGAGAATGCCTGCTGCCTGCCTGCCTGCCTGCCTGCTTGTGAGAATGCTTGCCTGCCTACCTGCCTGCCTACCTGCCTGCCTACGTGCCTGCCTACCTGCCTGCGTGCCTACCTTCCTGCCTGCCTACCTGCCTGCCTGCCTACCTGCCTGCCTGCCTACCTGCCTACCTACCTGCCTGCTACCTGCCTGCTACCTGCCTGCTACCTGCCTGCTACCTGCCTGCTACCTGCCTGCTACCTGCAAGCTACCTGCCTGCGAGAATGCCTGCCTGCCTGCCTGCCTGCCTGCCTGCCTGCGAGAATGCCTACCTGCCTGCCTGCCTGCCTGCGAGAATGCCTGCCTGCCTGCCTGCCTGCCTGCGACTATGCCTGCCTGCCTGCGACAATGCCTGCCTGCCTGCCTGCCTGCCTGCCTGCCTGCCTGCCTGCCTGCGACAATGCCTGCCTGCCTGCCTGCCTTCCTTCCTGCCTGCGACTATGCCTGCCTGCCTGCCTGCCTGCCTGCGACAATGCCTGCCTGCCTGCCTGCCTGCCTGCCTGCCTGCCTGCCTGCCTGCCTGCCTGCCTGCGACAATGCCTGCCTGCCTGCCTGCCTGCCTGCCTGCCTTCCTGCCTGCCTGCGAGAATGCCTGCGAGAATGCCTGCCTGCCTGCCTGCCTGCCTGCGACAATGCCTGCGACAATGCCTGGCTGCCTGCCTGCGACAATGCCTGCGACAATGCCTGGCTGCCTGCCTGCGACAATGCCTGCGACAATGCCTGCCTGCCTGCCTGCGACAATGCCTGCCTACGAGAATGCCTGCCTGCGTGCCTGGGAGATTGCCTGCCTGCGAGAATGCCTGCCTGCCTGACTGCCTGCCTACCTGCCTGCCTACCTGCCTGCGAGAATTCCTGCCTGCCTACCTGCCTGCGAGAATACCTACCTGCCTGCCTTCCTGCGAGAATGCCTACCTACCTGCGAGAATGCCTGCTGCCTGCCTGCCTGCCTGCCTGCCTGCGAGAATGCCTGCCTGCCTACCTGCCTGCCTACCTGCCTGCCTACCTGCCTGCCTACCTGCCTGCCTGCCTACCTGCCTGCCTGCCTACCTGCCTGCCTGCCTACCTGCCTGCCTGCCTACCTGCCTACCTACCTGCCTGCTACCTGCCTGCTACCTGCCTGCTAACTGCCTGCTACCTGCCGGCTACCTGCCTGCGAGAATGCCTGCCTGCCTGCATTCCTGCTAGAATGCCTGCCTGCCTGCCTGCCTACCTTCCTGCCTGCCTGCCTGCCTACCTGTCTTCCTGCGAGAATGCCTGACTGCGAGAATGCCTGCCTGCCTGCCTGCCTGCCAGTCTGCGAGAATGCCTGCGTGCGTGCCTGCCTGCCTGCCTGCCTGCCTGCGACAATGCCTGCCTGCCTGCCTGCCTGCCTTCCTGCCTGCGACAAAGCCTGTCTTCCTGCCTGCCTGCCTACGTGCCTGCCTGCCTACCTGCCTGCCTGCCTACCTGCCTACCTACCTGCCTGCTACCTGCCTGCTACCTGCCTGCTACCTGCATGCTACCTGCCTGCGAGAATGCCTGCCTGCCTGCATTCCTGCTAGAATGCCTGCCTGCCTGCGTGCCTCCCTGCCTGCCTGCCTGCCTGCCTGTCTTCCTGCGAGAATGCCTGCCTGCGAGAATGCCTGCCTGCCTGCCTGCCTGCCAGTCTGCGAGAATGCCTGCGTGCCTGCCTGCGTGCCTGCCTGCCTGCCTGCCTGCTACCTGCCTGCTACCTGCCTGCTACCTGCCTGCTACCTGCCTGCTACCTGCCTGCTACCTGCCTGCGAGAATGCCTGCCTGCCTGCCTGCATTCCTGCTAGAATGCCTGCCTGCCTGCCTGCCTCCCTGCCTGCCTGTCTGCCTGCCTGCCTGTCTTCCTGCGAGAATGCCTGCCTGCGAGAATGCCTGCCTGCCTGCCTGCCTGCCAGTCTGCGAGAATGCCTGCGTGCCTGCCTGCCTGCCTGCCTGCCTGCGACAATTCCTGCCTGCCTGCCTGCGACAATGCCTGCCTGCCTGCCTGCCTGCCTGCCTGCGACAATGCCTGCCTGCCTGCGACAATGCCTGCCTGCCTGCCTGCCTGCCTGCGACAAAGCCTGCCTTCCTGCCTGCCTGCCTGCCTGCGACAATGCCTGCGACAATGCCTGCCTGCCTTCCTGCGACAATGCCTGCGACAATAACTGCCTGCCTGCCTGCGACAATGACTGCCTATGAGAATGCCTGCCTGCGTGCCTGGGAGATTGCCTGCCTGCGAGAATGCCTGAATGCCTGCCTGCCTGCCTACCTGCCTGCCTACCTGCATGCGAGAATTCCTGCCTGCCTACCTGCCTGCGAGAATACCTACCTGCCTGCCTTCCTGCGAGAATGCCTGCCACCTGCGAGAATGCCTGCTGCCTGCCTGCCTGCCTGCCTGTGAGAATGCTTGCCTGCCTACCTGCCTGCCTACCTGCCTGCCTACCTGCCTGCCTACCTGCCTACCTGCCTGCCTGCCTACCTGCCTACCTGCCTGCCTGCCTACCTGCCTGCCTGCCTACCTGCCTACCTACCTGCCTGCTACCTGCCTGCTACCTGCCTGCTACCTGCCTGCTACCTGCCTGCTACCTGCCTGCTACCTGCCTGCGAGAATGCCTGCCTGCCTGCCTGCCTGCCTGCCTGCCTGCCTGCCTGCGAGAATGCCTGCCTGCCTGCCTGCCTGCCTGCCTGCGACAATGCCTGCCTGCTTGCCTGCCTGCCTGCGACAATGCCTGCCTGCCTGCCTGCCTGCCTGCGACAATGCCTGCCTGCCTGCCTGCCTTCCTGCCTGCCTGCGACAATGCCTGCCTGCCTGCCTGCCTGCCTGCCTGCGACAATGCCTGCCTGCCTGCCTGCCTGCCTGCCTGCTTGCCTGCCTGCCTGCCTGCCTGCCTGCGACAATGCCTGCCTGCCTGCCTGCCTGCCTGCCTGCCTGCCTGCCTTCCTGCCTGCCTGCGAGAATGCCTGCGAGAATGACTGCCTGCCTGCCTGCCTGCGACAATGCCTGCGACAATGCCTGCCTGCCTGCCTGCGACAATGCCTGCGACAATGCCTGGCTGCCTGCCTGCGACAATGCCTGCGACAATGCCTGCCTGCCTGCCTGCGACAATGCCTGCCTACGAGAATGCCTGCCTGCGTGCCTGGGAGATTGCCTGCCTGCGAGAATGCCTGCCTGCCTGCCTGCCTGCCTACCTGCCTGCCTACCTGCCTGCGAGAATTCCTGTCTGCCTACCTGCCTGCGAGAATACCTACCTGCCTGCCTTCCTGCGAGAATGCCTGCCTACCTGCGAGAATGCCTGCTGCCTGCCTGCCTGCCTGCCTGCGAGAATGCTTGCCTGCCTACCTGCCTGCCTACCTGCCTGCCTACCTGCCTGCCTACCTGCCTGCCTGCCTACCTGCCTGCCTGCCTACCTGCCTGCCTGCCTACCTGCCTGCCTGCCTACCTGCCTACCTACCTGCCTGCTACCTGCCTGCTACCTGCCTGCTAACTGCCTGCTACCTGCCGGCTACCTGCCTGCGAGAATGCCTGCCTGCGAGAATGCCTGCCTGCCTGCATTCCTGCTAGAATGCCTGCCTGCCTGCCTGCCTCCCTGCCTGCCTGCCTGCCTGCCTACCTGTCTTCCTGCGAGAATGCCTGCCTGCGAGAATGCCTGCCTGCCTGCCTGCCTGCCAGTCTGCGAGAATGCCTGCGTGCGTGCCTGCCTGCCTGCCTGCCTGCGACAATGCCTGCCTGCCTGCCTGCCTGCCTGCCTGCCTGCCTGCGACAATGCCTGCCTGCCTGCCTGCCTGCGACAATGCCTGCCTGCCTGCCTGCCTGCCTGCCTGCCAGTCTGCGAGAATGCCTGCGTGCCTGCCTGCCTGCCTGCCTGCGACAATGCCTGCCTGCCTGCCTGCCTGCCTGCCTGCGACAATGCCTGCCTGCCTGCCTGCCTGCCTGCAACAATGCCTGCCTGCCTGCCTGCTACAATGCCTGCCTGCCTGCCTTCCTGCCTGCCTGCCTGCCTGCGACAAAGCCTGCCTTCCTGCCTGCCTGCCTGCCTGCCTGCCTGCCTGCCTGCGACAATGCCTGCCTGCCTGCCTGCCTGCCTGCCTGCGACAATGCCTGCCTGCCTGCCTGCCTGCCTGCCTGCCTGCCTGCGACAATGCCTGCCTGCCTGCCTGGGAGAATGCCTGCCTGCCTGCCTGCCTGCCTGCCTGCCTGCCTGCCTGCCTGCCTGCCTGCCTGCGAGAATGCCTGCCTGCCTGCCTGCGAGAATGCCTGCCTGCCTGCCTGCCTGCCTGCCTGCCTGCCTGCCTGCGAGAATGCCTGCCTGCCTGCCTGCCTGCCTGCCTGCCTGCCTGCCTGCGAGAATGCCTGCCTGCCTGCCTGCCTGCGACAATGCCTGCCTGCCTGCCTGCCTGCGACAATGCCTGCCTGCCTGCCTCCCTGCCTGCCTGCCTGCCTGCCTGCGACAATGCCTGCCTGCCTGCCTGCCTGCCTGCGACAATGACTGCCTGCCTGCCTGACTGCCTGCCTGCGAGAATGCTTGTCTGCCTACCTGCCTGCCTACTTGCCTGCCTACCTGCCTGCCTACCTGCCTGCCTGCCTACCTGCCTGCCTGCCTACCTGCCTGCCTGCCTACCTGCCTGCCTGCCTACCTGCCTACCTACCTGCCTGCTACCTGCCTGCTACCTGCCTGCTAACTGCCTGCTACCTGCCTGCTACCTACCTGCTACCTGCCTGCTACCTGCCTGCTACCTGCTTGCTACCTGCCTGCGAGAATGCCTGCCTGCCTGCATTCCTGCTAGAATGCCTGCCTGCCTGCCTGCCTCCCTGCCTGCCTGCCTGCCTGCCTGCCTGTCTTCCTGCGAGAATGCCTGCCTGTGAGAATGCCTGCCTGCCTGGCAGCCTGCCAGTCTGCGAGAATGCCTGCGTGCCTGCCTGCCTGCCTGCCTGCCTGCCTGCGACAATGCCTGCCTGCCTGCCTGCCTGCCTGCGACAATGCCTGCCTGCCTGCCTGCCTGCCTGCCTGCCTGCGACAATGCCTGCCTGCCTGCCTGCCTGCGACAATGCCTTCCTGCCTGCCAGCCTGCCTGCCTGCCTGCCTGCCTGCCTGCCTGCCTGCGACAAAGCCTGCCTTCCTGCCTGCCTGCCTACCTGCCTGCCTGCCTACCTGCCTGCCTGCCTACCTATCTACCTACCTGCCTGCTACCTGCCTGCTACCAGCCTGCTACCTGCCTGCTACCTGCCTGCTACCTGCCTGCTACCTGCCTGCGAGAATGCCTACCTGCCTGCATTCCTGCTAGAATGCCTGCCTGCCTGCCTGCCTCCCTGCCTGCCTGCCTGCCTGCCTGCCTGTCTTCCTACGAGAATGCCTGCCTGTGAGAATGCCTGCCTGCCTGCCTGCCAGTCTGCGAGAATGCCTGCGTGCCTGCCTGCCTGCCTGCCTGCCTGCCTGCCTGCGACAATGCCTGCCTGCCTGCCTGCCTGCCTGCGTGCCTGCGACAATGCCTGCCTGCCTGCCTGCCTGCCTGCCTGCGACAATGCCTGCCTGCCTGCCTGCCTGCGACAATGCCTGCCTGCCTGCCTGCCTGCCTGCCTGCCTGCCTGCCTGCGACATAGCCTGCCTTCCTGCCTGCCTGCCTACCTGCCTGCCTGCCTACCTGCCTGCCTGCCTACCTACCTACCTACCTGCCTGCTACCTGCCTGCTACCTGCCTGCTACCTGCCTGCTACCTGCCTGCTACCTGCCTGCGAGAATGCCTACCTGCCTGCATTCCTGCTAGAATGCCTGCCTGCCTGCCTGCCTGCCTGTCTTCCTGCGAGAATGCCTGCCTGCGAGAATGCCTGCCTGCCTGCCTGCCTGCCAGTCTGCGAGAATGTCTGCGTGCCTGACTGCCTGCCTGCCTGCCTGCCTGCCTGCGACAATGCCTGCCTGCCTGCCTGCCTGCGACAATGCCTGCCTGCCTGCCTGCCTGCCTGCGACAAAGCCTGCCTTCCTGCCTGCCTGCCTGCCTGCCTGCCTGCCTGGGACAATGCCTGCCTGCCTGCCAGCCTGCCTGCCTGCCTGCCTGCCTGCCTGCGACAACGCCTGCCTGCCTGCCTGCCTGCGACAATGCCTGCCTACCTGCCTGCCTGCCTGCGACAATGCCTGCCGGCCTGCCAGCGGGAATGCCTGCCTGCCTGCCTGCCTGCCTGCCTGCCTGCGAGAATGCCTGCCTGCCTGCCTGCCTGCCTGCCTGCCTGCCTGCCTGCCTGCGAGAATGCCTGCCTGCCTGCCTGCCTGCCTGCCTGCCTGCCTGCCTGCCTGCCTGCCTGCCTGCGAGAATGCCTGCCTGCCTGCCTGCCTGCCTGCCTGCCTGCCTGCCTGCCTGCCTGCGAGAATGCCTGCCTGCCTGCCTGCCTGCCTGCCTGTCTGCCTGCGAGAATGCCTGCCTGCCTGCCTGCCTGCCTGCCTGCCTGCCTGCGAGAATGCCTGCCTGCCTGCCTGCCTGCCTGCGACAATGCCTGCCTGCCTGCCTGCCTGCCTGCGACAATGCCTGCCTGCCTGCCTGCCTGCCTGACTGCCTGCGACAATGCCTGCCTGCCTGCCTGCCTGCGTGCCTGCCTGCCTGCGACAATGCCTGCCTGCCTGCCTGCCTGCCTGCCTGCCTGCCTGCGACAATGCCTGCCTGCCTGCCTGCCTGCCTGCCTGCGAGAATGCCTGCGAGAATGCCTGCCTGCCTGCCTGCCTGCCTGCGACAATGCCTGCGACAATGCCTGCCTGCCTGCCTGCGACAATGCCTGCGACAATGCCTGCCTGCCTGCCTGCGACAATGCCTGCGACAATGCCTGCCTGCCTTCCTGCGACAATGCCTGCCTACGAGAATGCCTGCCTGCGTGCCTGGGAGATTGCCTGCCTGCGAGAATGCCTGCCTGCCTGCCTGCCTGCGAGAATGCCTGCATGCCTGCCTGCCTGCCTAACTGCCTGCCTACCTGCCTGCGAGAATTCCTGCCTGCCTACCTGCTTGCGAGAATACCTACCTGCCTGCCTTCCTGCGAGAATGCCTGCCTACCTGCGAGAATGCCTGCTGCCTGCCTGCCGGCCTGCCTGCCTGTGAGAATGCTTGCCTGCCTACCTGCCTGCCTACCTGCCTTCCTGCCTTCCTGCCTACCTGCCTGCCTGCTTACCTGCCTGCCTGCCTACCTGCCTGCCTGCCTACCTGCCTGCCTACCTGCCTGCTACCTGCCTGCTACCTGCCTGCTACCTGCCTGCTACCTGCCTGCTACCTGCCGGCTACCTGCCTGCTACCTGCCTGCTACCTGCCTGCTACCTGCCTGCGAGAATGCCTGCCTGCCTGCATTCCTGCTAGAATGCCTGCCTGCCTGAGTGCCTCCCTGCCTGCCTGTCTGCCTGCCTGCCTGTCTTCCTGCGAGAATGCCTGCCTGCGAGAATGCCTGCCTGCCTGCCTGCCTGCCAGTCTGCGAGAATGCCTGCGTGCCTGCCTGCCTGCCTACCTGCCTGCGACAATGCCTGCCTGCCTGCCTGCCTGCCTGCCTACGACAATGCCTGCCTGCCTGCCTGCCTGCCTGCCTGCCTGCCTGCCTGCCTGCGACAATGCCTGCCTGCCTGCCTGCCTGCGACAATGCCTGCCTGCCTGCCTGCCTGCCTGCCTGCCTGCGACAAAGCCTGCCTTCCTGCCTGCCTGCCTACCTTCCTGCCTCTCTACCTGCCTGCCTGCCTACCTGCCTACATACCTGCCTGCTACCTGCCTGCTACCTGCCTGCTACCTGCCTGCGAGAATGCCTGCCTGCCTGCATTCCTTCTAGAATGCCTGCCTGCCTGCCTGACTCCATGCCTGCCTGCCTGCCTGTCTTCCTGCGAGAATGCCTGCCTGCGAGAATGCCTGCCTGCCTGCCTGCCTACCAGTCTGCGAGAATGCCTGCGTGCCTGCCTGTCTGCCTGCCTGCCTGCCTGCGACAATGCCTGCCTGCCTGCCTGCCTGCCTGCGACAATGCCTGCCTGCCTGCCTGCCTGCCTGCCTGCGACAATGCCTGCCTGCCTGCCTGCCTGCGACAATGTCTGCCTGCCTGCCTGCCTGCCTGCGACAAAGCCTGCCTTCCGGCCTGCCTGCCTGCCTGCCTGCGACAATGCCTGCGACAATGCCTGCCTGCCTTCCTGCGACAATGCCTGCGACAATACCTGCCTGCCTGCCTGCGACAATGCCTGCCTACGAGAATGCCTGCCTGCGTGCCTGGGAGATTGCCTGCCTGCGAGAATGCCTGCCTGCCTGCCTGCCTGCCTACCTGCCTGCCTACCTGCCTGCGAGAATTCCTGCCTGCCTACCTGCCTGCGAGAATACCTACCTGCCTGCCTTCCTGCGAGAATGCCTGCCTACCTGCGAGAATGCCTGCTGCCTGCCTGCCTGCCTGCCTGCTTGTGAGAATGCTTGCCTGCCTACCTGCCTGCCTACCTGCCTGCCTACGTGCCTGCCTACCTGCCTGCGTGCCTACCTTCCTGCCTGCCTACCTGCCTGCCTGCCTACCTGCCTGCCTGCCTACCTGCCTACCTACCTGCCTGCTACCTGCCTGCTACCTGCCTGCTACCTGCCTGCTACCTGCCTGCTACCTGCCTGCTACCTGCAAGCTACCTGCCTGCGAGAATGCCTGCCTGCCTGCCTGCCTGCCTGCCTGCGAGAATGCCTACCTGCCTGCCTGCCTGCCTGCGAGAATGCCTGCCTGCCTGCCTGCCTGCCTGCGACAATGCCTGCCTGCCTGCCTGCCTGCCTGCCTGCCTGCCTGCCTGCGACAATGCCTGCCTGCCTGCCTGCCTTCCTTCCTGCCTGCGACAATGCCTGCCTGCCTGCCTGCCTGCCTGCGACAATGCCTGCCTGCCTGCCTGCCTGCCTGCCTGCCTGCCTGCCTGCCTGCCTGCGACAATGCCTGCCTGCCTGCCTGCCTGCCTGCCTGCCTGCCTGCCTGC
>NW_027458439.1:0-48667 GCF_050624435.1 Tenrec ecaudatus
AGCCTAGGGGAGCCTAGCCTAAAGCCTAGGGGTGCCCTAGCCTGGAAGGCTAGGGGAGCCCTAGCCTTAGCCTAGGGGAGCCTAAAGCCTAGGGGTGCCCTAGCCTGAAGGCTAGGGGAGCCCTAGCCTTAGCCTAGGGAGCCCTAGCCTAAAGCCTAGGGGTGCCCTAGCCTGAAGGCTAGGGGAGCCCTAGCCTTAGCCTAGGGGAGCCTAAAGCCTAGGGGTGCCCTAGCCTGAAGGCTAGGGGAGCCCTAGCCTTAGCCTAGGGGAGCCCTAGCCTAAAGCCTAGGGGTGCCCTAGCCTGAAGGCTAGGGGAGCCCTAGCCTTAGCCTAGGGGAGCCTAAAGCCTAGGGGTGCCCTAGCCTGAAGGCTAGGGGAGCCCTAGCCTTAGCCTAGGGGAGCCTAAAGCCTAGGGGTGCCCTAGCCTGAAGGCTAGGGGAGCCCTAGCCTTAGCCTAGGGGAGCCTAAAGCCTAGGGGTGCCCTAGCCTGAAGGCTAGGGGAGCCCTAGCCTTAGCCTAGGGGAGCCTAAAGCCTAGGGGTGCCCTAGCCTGAAGGCTAGGGGAGCCCTAGCGTAAAGCCTAGGGGTGCCCTAGCCTGAAGGCTAGGGGAGCCCTAGCCTTAGCCTAGGGGAGCCTAAAGCCTAGGGGTGCCCTAGCCTGAAGGCTAGGGGAGCCCTAGCCTTAGCCTAGGGGAGCCCTAGCCTAAAGCCTAGGGGTGCCCTAGCCTGAAGGCTAGGGGAGCCCTAGCCTTAGCCTAGGGGAGCCTAAAGCCTAGGGGTGCCCTAGCCTGAAGGCTAGGGGAGCCCTAGCCTTAGCCTAGGGGAGCCCTAGCCTAAAGCCTAGGGGTGCCCTAGCCTGAAGGCTAGGGGAGCCCTAGCCTTAGCCTAGGGGAGCCTAAAGCCTAGGGGTGCCCTAGCCTGAAGGCTAGGGAAGCCCTAGCCTTAGCCTAGGGGAGCCCTAGCCTAAAGCCTAGGGGTGCCCTAGCCTGAAGGCTAGGGGAGCCCTAGCCTTAGCCTAGGGGAGCCTAAAGCCTAGGGGTGCCCTAGCCTGAAGGCTAGGGGAGCCCTAGCCTTAGCCTAGGGGAGCCCTAGCCTAAAGCCTAGGGGTGCCCTAGCCTGAAGGCTAGGGGAGCCCTAGCCTTAGCCTAGGGGAGCCTAAAGCCTAGGGGTGCCCTAGCCTGAAGGCTAGGGGAGCCCTAGCCTTAGCCTAGGGGTGCCCTAGCCTAAAGCCTAGGGGTGCCCTCGCCTGAAGGCTAGGGGAGCCCTAGCCTTAGCCTAGGGGAGCCTAAAGCCTAGGGGTGCCCTAGCCTGAAGGCTAGGGGAGCCCTAGCCTTAGCCTAGGGGAGCCCTAGCCTAAGGCCTAGGGGTGCCCTAGCCTGAAGGCTAGGGGAGCCCTAGCCTTAGCCTAGGGGAGCCTAAGGCCTAGGGGTGCCCTAGCCTGAAGGCTAGGGGAGCCCTAGCCTTAGCCTAGGGGAGCCTAAGGCCTAGGGGTGCCCTAGCCTGAAGGCTAGGGGAGCCCTAGCCTTAGCCTAGGGGAGCCTAAGGCCTAGGGGTGCCCTAGCCTGAAGGCTAGGGGAGCCCTAGCCTTAGCCTAGGGGAGCCTAAGGCCTAGGGGTGCCCTAGCCTGAAGGCTAGGGGAGCCCTAGCCTTAGCCTAGGGGAGCCTAAGGCCTAGGGGTGCCCTAGCCTGAAGGCTAGGGGAGCCCTAGCCTTAGCCTAGGGGAGCCTAAGGCCTAGGGGTGCCCTAGCCTGAAGGCTAGGGGAGCCCTAGCCTTAGCCTAGGGGAGCCTAAGGCCTAGGGGTGCCCTAGCCTGAAGGCTAGGGGAGCCCTAGCCTTAGCCTAGGGGAGCCTAAGGCCTAGGGGTGCCCTAGCCTGAAGGCTAGGGGAGCCCTAGCCTTAGCCTAGGGGAGCCTAAGGCCTAGGGGTGCCCTAGCCTGAAGGCTAGGGGAGCCCTAGCCTTAGCCTAGGGGAGCCTAAGGCCTAGGGGTGCCCTAGCCTGAAGGCTAGGGGAGCCCTAGCCTTAGCCTAGGGGAGCCTAAGGCCTAGGGGTGCCCTAGCCTGAAGGCTAGGGGAGCCCTAGCCTTAGCCTAGGGGAGCCTAAGGCCTAGGGGTGCCCTAGCCTGAAGGCTAGGGGAGCCCTAGCCTTAGCCTAGGGGAGCCTAAGGCCTAGGGGTGCCCTAGCCTGAAGGCTAGGGGAGCCCTAGCCTTAGCCTAGGGGAGCCTAAGGCCTAGGGGTGCCCTAGCCTGAAGGCTAGGGGAGCCCTAGCCTTAGCCTAGGGGAGCCTAAGGCCTAGGGGTGCCCTAGCCTGAAGGCTAGGGGAGCCCTAGCCTTAGCCTAGGGGAGCCTAAGGCCTAGGGGTGCCCTAGCCTGAAGGCTAGGGGAGCCCTAGCCTTAGCCTAGGGGAGCCTAAGGCCTAGGGGTGCCCTAGCCTGAAGGCTAGGGGAGCCCTAGCCTTAGCCTAGGGGAGCCTAAGGCCTAGGGGTGCCCTAGCCTGAAGGCTAGGGGAGCCCTAGCCTTAGCCTAGGGGAGCCTAAGGCCTAGGGGTGCCCTAGCCTGAAGGCTAGGGGAGCCCTAGCCTTAGCCTAGGGGAGCCTAAGGCCTAGGGGTGCCCTAGCCTGAAGGCTAGGGGAGCCCTAGCCTTAGCCTAGGGGAGCCTAAGGCCTAGGGGTGCCCTAGCCTGAAGGCTAGGGGAGCCCTAGCCTTAGCCTAGGGGAGCCTAAGGCCTAGGGGTGCCCTAGCCTGAAGGCTAGGGGAGCCCTAGCCTTAGCCTAGGGGAGCCTAAGGCCTAGGGGTGCCCTAGCCTGAAGGCTAGGGGAGCCCTAGCCTTAGCCTAGGGGAGCCTAAGGCCTAGGGGTGCCCTAGCCTGAAGGCTAGGGGAGCCCTAGCCTTAGCCTAGGGGAGCCTAAGGCCTAGGGGTGCCCTAGCCTGAAGGCTAGGGGAGCCCTAGCCTTAGCCTAGGGGAGCCTAAGGCCTAGGGGTGCCCTAGCCTGAAGGCTAGGGGAGCCCTAGCCTTAGCCTAGGGGAGCCTAAGGCCTAGGGGTGCCCTAGCCTGAAGGCTAGGGGAGCCCTAGCCTTAGCCTAGGGGAGCCTAAGGCCTAGGGGTGCCCTAGCCTGAAGGCTAGGGGAGCCCTAGCCTTAGCCTAGGGGAGCCTAAGGCCTAGGGGTGCCCTAGCCTGAAGGCTAGGGGAGCCCTAGCCTTAGCCTAGGGGAGCCTAAGGCCTAGGGGTGCCCTAGCCTGAAGGCTAGGGGAGCCCTAGCCTTAGCCTAGGGGAGCCTAAGGCCTAGGGGTGCCCTAGCCTGAAGGCTAGGGGAGCCCTAGCCTTAGCCTAGGGGAGCCTAAGGCCTAGGGGTGCCCTAGCCTGAAGGCTAGGGGAGCCCTAGCCTTAGCCTAGGGGAGCCTAAGGCCTAGGGGTGCCCTAGCCTGAAGGCTAGGGGAGCCCTAGCCTTAGCCTAGGGGAGCCTAAGGCCTAGGGGTGCCCTAGCCTGAAGGCTAGGGGAGCCCTAGCCTTAGCCTAGGGGAGCCTAAGGCCTAGGGGTGCCCTAGCCTGAAGGCTAGGGGAGCCCTAGCCTTAGCCTAGGGGAGCCTAAGGCCTAGGGGTGCCCTAGCCTGAAGGCTAGGGGAGCCCTAGCCTTAGCCTAGGGGAGCCTAAGGCCTAGGGGTGCCCTAGCCTGAAGGCTAGGGGAGCCCTAGCCTTAGCCTAGGGGAGCCTAAGGCCTAGGGGTGCCCTAGCCTGAAGGCTAGGGGAGCCCTAGCCTTAGCCTAGGGGAGCCTAAGGCCTAGGGGTGCCCTAGCCTGAAGGCTAGGGGAGCCCTAGCCTTAGCCTAGGGGAGCCTAAGGCCTAGGGGTGCCCTAGCCTGAAGGCTAGGGGAGCCCTAGCCTTAGCCTAGGGGAGCCTAAGGCCTAGGGGTGCCCTAGCCTGAAGGCTAGGGGAGCCCTAGCCTTAGCCTAGGGGAGCCTAAGGCCTAGGGGTGCCCTAGCCTGAAGGCTAGGGGAGCCCTAGCCTTAGCCTAGGGGAGCCTAAGGCCTAGGGGTGCCCTAGCCTGAAGGCTAGGGGAGCCCTAGCCTTAGCCTAGGGGAGCCTAAGGCCTAGGGGTGCCCTAGCCTGAAGGCTAGGGGAGCCCTAGCCTTAGCCTAGGGGAGCCTAAGGCCTAGGGGTGCCCTAGCCTGAAGGCTAGGGGAGCCCTAGCCTTAGCCTAGGGGAGCCTAAGGCCTAGGGGTGCCCTAGCCTGAAGGCTAGGGGAGCCCTAGCCTTAGCCTAGGGGAGCCTAAGGCCTAGGGGTGCCCTAGCCTGAAGGCTAGGGGAGCCCTAGCCTTAGCCTAGGGGAGCCTAAGGCCTAGGGGTGCCCTAGCCTGAAGGCTAGGGGAGCCCTAGCCTTAGCCTAGGGGAGCCTAAGGCCTAGGGGTGCCCTAGCCTGAAGGCTAGGGGAGCCCTAGCCTTAGCCTAGGGGAGCCTAAGGCCTAGGGGTGCCCTAGCCTGAAGGCTAGGGGAGCCCTAGCCTTAGCCTAGGGGAGCCTAAGGCCTAGGGGTGCCCTAGCCTGAAGGCTAGGGGAGCCCTAGCCTTAGCCTAGGGGAGCCTAAGGCCTAGGGGTGCCCTAGCCTGAAGGCTAGGGGAGCCCTAGCCTTAGCCTAGGGGAGCCTAAGGCCTAGGGGTGCCCTAGCCTGAAGGCTAGGGGAGCCCTAGCCTTAGCCTAGGGGAGCCTAAGGCCTAGGGGTGCCCTAGCCTGAAGGCTAGGGGAGCCCTAGCCTTAGCCTAGGGGAGCCTAAGGCCTAGGGGTGCCCTAGCCTGAAGGCTAGGGGAGCCCTAGCCTTAGCCTAGGGGAGCCTAAAGCCTAGGGGTGCCCTAGCCTGAAGGCTAGGGGAGCCCTAGCCTTAGCCTAGGGGAGCTCTAGCCTAAAGCCTAGGGGTGCCCTAGCCTGAAGGCTAGGGGAGCCCTAGCCTTAGCCTAGGGGAGCCTAAAGCCTAGGGGTGCCCTAGCCTGAAGGCTAGGGGAGCCCTAGCCTTAGCCTAGGGGAGCCCTAGCCTAAAGCCTAGGGGTGCCCTAGCCTGAAGGCTAGGGGAGCCCTAGCCTTAGCCTAGGGGAGCCTAAAGCCTAGGGGTGCCCTAGCCTGAAGGCTAGGGGAGCCCTAGCCTTAGCCTAGGGGAGCCCTAGCCTAAAGCCTAGGGGTGCCCTAGCCTGAAGGCTAGGGGAGCCCTAGCCTTAGCCTAGGGGAGCCTAAAGCCTAGGGGTGCCCTAGCCTGAAGGCTAGGGGAGCCCTAGCCTTAGCCTAGGGGAGCCCTAGCCTAAAGCCTAGGGGTGCCCTAGCCTGAAGGCTAGGGGAGCCCTAGCCTTAGCCTAGGGGAGCCTAAAGCCTAGGGGTGCCCTAGCCTGAAGGCTAGGGGAGCCCTAGCCTTAGCCTAGGGGAGCCCTAGCCTAAAGCCTAGGGGTGCCCTAGCCTGAAGGCTAGGGGAGCCCTAGCCTTAGCCTAGGGGAGCCTAAAGCCTAGGGGTGCCCTAGCCTGAAGGCTAGGGGAGCCCTAGCCTTAGCCTAGGGGAGCCTAAGGCCTAGGGGTGCCCTAGCCTGAAGGCTAGGGGAGCCCTAGCCTTAGCCTAGGGGAGCCTAAGGCCTAGGGGTGCCCTAGCCTGAAGGCTAGGGGAGCCCTAGCCTTAGCCTAGGGGAGCCTAAGGCCTAGGGGTGCCCTAGCCTGAAGGCTAGGGGAGCCCTAGCCTTAGCCTAGGGGAGCCTAAGGCCTAGGGGTGCCCTAGCCTGAAGGCTAGGGGAGCCCTAGCCTTAGCCTAGGGGAGCCTAAGGCCTAGGGGTGCCCTAGCCTGAAGGCTAGGGGAGCCCTAGCCTTAGCCTAGGGGAGCCTAAGGCCTAGGGGTGCCCTAGCCTGAAGGCTAGGGGAGCCCTAGGCTTAGCCTAGGGGAGCCTAAGGCCTAGGGGTGCCCTAGCCTGAAGGCTAGGGGAGCCCTAGCCTTAGCCTAGGGGAGCCTAAGGCCTAGGGGTGCCCTAGCCTGAAGGCTAGGGGAGCCCTAGCCTTAGCCTAGGGGAGCCTAAGGCCTAGGGGTGCCCTAGCCTGAAGGCTAGGGGAGCCCTAGCCTTAGCCTAGGGGAGCCTAAGGCCTAGGGGTGCCCTAGCCTGAAGGCTAGGGGAGCCCTAGCCTTAGCCTAGGGGAGCCTAAGGCCTAGGGGTGCCCTAGCCTGAAGGCTAGGGGAGCCCTAGCCTTAGCCTAGGGGAGCCTAAGGCCTAGGGGTGCCCTAGCCTGAAGGCTAGGGGAGCCCTAGCCTTAGCCTAGGGGAGCCTAAGGCCTAGGGGTGCCCTAGCCTGAAGGCTAGGGGAGCCCTAGCCTTAGCCTAGGGGAGCCTAAGGCCTAGGGGTGCCCTAGCCTGAAGGCTAGGGGAGCCCTAGCCTTAGCCTAGGGGAGCCTAAGGCCTAGGGGTGCCCTAGCCTGAAGGCTAGGGGAGCCCTAGCCTTAGCCTAGGGGAGCCTAAGGCCTAGGGGTGCCCTAGCCTGAAGGCTAGGGGAGCCCTAGCCTTAGCCTAGGGGAGCCTAAGGCCTAGGGGTGCCCTAGCCTGAAGGCTAGGGGAGCCCTAGCCTTAGCCTAGGGGAGCCTAAGGCCTAGGGGTGCCCTAGCCTGAAGGCTAGGGGAGCCCTAGCCTTAGCCTAGGGGAGCCTAAGGCCTAGGGGTGCCCTAGCCTGAAGGCTAGGGGAGCCCTAGCCTTAGCCTAGGGGAGCCTAAGGCCTAGGGGTGCCCTAGCCTGAAGGCTAGGGGAGGGGAGCCTAAGGTCTAGGGGTGCCCTAGCCTGAAGGCTAGGGGAGCCCTAGCCTTAGCCTAGGGGAGCCTAAGGCCTAGGGGTGCCCTAGCCTGAAGGCTAGGGGAGCCCTAGCCTTAGCCTAGGGGAGCCTAAAGCCTAGGGGTGCCCTAGCCTGAAGGCTAGGGGAGCCCTAGCCTTAGCCTAGGGGAGCTCTAGCCTAAAGCCTAGGGGTGCCCTAGCCTGAAGGCTAGGGGAGCCCTAGCCTTAGCCTAGGGGAGCCTAAAGCCTAGTGGTGCCCTAGCCTGAAGGCTAGGGGAGCCCTAGCCTTAGCCTAGGGGAGCCCTAGCCTAAAGCCTAGGGGTGCCCTACCCTGAAGGCTAGGGGAGCCCTAGCCTTAGCCTAGGGGAGCCTAAAGCCTAGGGGTGCCCTAGCCTGAAGGCTAGGGGAGCCCTAGCCTTAGCCTAGGGGAGCCCTAGCCTAAAGCCTAGGGGTGCCCTAGCCTGAAGGCTAGGGGAGCCCTAGCCTTAGCCTAGGGGAGCCTAAAGCCTAGGGGTGCCCTAGCCTGAAGGCTAGGGGAGCCCTAGCCTTAGCCTAGGGGAGCCCTAGCCTAAAGCCTAGGGGTGCCCTAGCCTGAAGGCTAGGGGAGCCCTAGCCTTAGCCTAGGGGAGCCTAAAGCCTAGGGGTGCCCTAGCCTGAAGGCTAGGGGAGCCCTAGCCTTAGCCTAGGGGAGCCCTAGCCTAAAGCCTAGGGGTGCCCTAGCCTGAAGGCTAGGGGAGCCCTAGCCTTAGCCTAGGGGAGCCTAAAGCCTAGGGGTGCCCTAGCCTGAAGGCTAGGGGAGCCCTAGCCTTAGCCTAGGGGAGCCTAAAGCCTAGGGGTGCCCTAGCCTGAAGGCTAGGGGAGCCCTAGCCTTAGCCTAGGGGTGCCCTAGCCTAAAGCCTAGGGGTGCCCTCGCCTGAAGGCTAGGGGAGCCCTAGCCTTAGCCTAGGGGAGCCTAAATCCTAGGGGTGCCCTAGCCTGAAGGCTAGGGGAGCCCTAGCCTTAGCCTAGGGGAGCCCTAGCCTAAAGCCTAGGGGTGCCCTAGCCTGAAGGCTAGGGGAGCCCTAGCCTTAGCCTAGGGGAGCCTAAAGCCTAGGGGTGCCCTAGCCTGAAGGCTAGGGGAGCCCTAGCCTTAGCCTAGGGGAGCCTAAAGCCTAGGGGTGCCCTAGCCTGAAGGCTAGGGGAGCCCTAGCCTTAGCCTAGGGGAGCCTAAAGCCTAGGGGTGCCCTAGCCTGAAGGCTAGGGGAGCCCTAGCCTTAGCCTAGGGGAGCCCTAGCCTAAAGCCTAGGGGTGCCCTAGCCTGAAGGCTAGGGGAGCCCTAGCCTTAGCCTAGGGGAGCCCTAGCCTAAAGCCTAGGGGTGCCCTAGCCTGAAGGCTAGGGGAGCCCTAGCCTTAGCCTAGGGGAGCCTAAGGCCTAGGGGTGCCCTAGCCTGAAGGCTAGGGGAGCCCTAGCCTTAGCCTAGGGGAGCCTAAGGCCTAGGGGTGCCCTAGCCTGAAGGCTAGGGGAGCCCTAGCCTTAGCCTAGGGGAGCCTAAGGCCTAGGGGTGCCCTAGCCTGAAGGCTAGGGGAGCCCTAGCCTTAGCCTAGGGGAGCCTAAGGCCTAGGGGTGCCCTAGCCTGAAGGCTAGGGGAGCCCTAGCCTTAGCCTAGGGGAGCCTAAGGCCTAGGGGTGCCCTAGCCTGAAGGCTAGGGGAACCCTAGCCTTAGCCTAGGGGTGCCTAAGGCCTAGGGGTGCCCTAGCCTGAAGGCTAGGGGAGCCCTAGCCTTAGCCTAGGGGAGCCTAAGGCCTAGGGGTGCCCTAGCCTGAAGGCTAGGGGAGCCCTAGCCTTAGCCTAGGGGAGCCTAAGGCCTAGGGGTGCCCTAGCCTGAAGGCTAGGGGAGCCCTAGCCTTAGCCTAGGGGAGCCTAAGGCCTAGGGGTGCCCTAGCCTGAAGGCTAGGGGAGCCCTAGCCTTAGCCTAGGGGAGCCTAAGGCCTAGGGGTGCCCTAGCCTGAAGGCTAGGGGAGCCCTAGCCTTAGCCTAGGGGAGCCTAAGGCCTAGGGGTGCCCTAGCCTGAAGGCTAGGGGAGCCCTAGCCTTAGCCTAGGGGAGCCTAAGGCCTAGGGGTGCCCTAGCCTGAAGGCTAGGGGAGCCCTAGCCTTAGCCTAGGGGAGCCTAAGGCCTAGGGGTGCCCTAGCCTGAAGGCTAGGGGAGCCCTAGCCTTAGCCTAGGGGAGCCTAAGGCCTAGGGGTGCCCTAGCCTGAAGGCTAGGGGAGCCCTAGCCTTAGCCTAGGGGAGCCTAAGGCCTAGGGGTGCCCTAGCCTGAAGGCTAGGGGAGCCCTAGCCTTAGCCTAGGGGAGCCTAAGGCCTAGGGGTGCCCTAGCCTGAAGGCTAGGGGAGCCCTAGCCTTAGCCTAGGGGAGCCTAAGGCCTAGGGGTGCCCTAGCCTGAAGGCTAGGGGAGCCCTAGCCTTAGCCTAGGGGAGCCTAAGGCCTAGGGGTGCCCTAGCCTGAAGGCTAGGGGAGCCCTAGCCTTAGCCTAGGGGAGCCTAAGGCCTAGGGGTGCCCTAGCCTGAAGGCTAGGGGAGCCCTAGCCTTAGCCTAGGGGAGCCTAAGGCCTAGGGGTGCCCTAGCCTGAAGGCTAGGGGAGCCCTAGCCTTAGCCTAGGGGAGCCTAAGGCCTAGGGGTGCCCTAGCCTGAAGGCTAGGGGAGCCCTAGCCTTAGCCTAGGGGAGCCCAAGGCCTAGGGGTGCCCTAGCCTGAAGGCTAGGGGAGCCCTAGCCTTAGCCTAGGGGAGCCCAAGGCCTAGGGGTGCCCTAGCCTGAAGGCTAGGGGAGCCCTAGCCTTAGCCTAGGGGAGCCCAAGGCCTAGGGGTGCCCTAGCCTGAAGGCTAGGGGAGCCCTAGCCTTAGCCTAGGGGAGCCCAAGGCCTAGGGGTGCCCTAGCCTGAAGGCTAGGGGAGCCCTAGCCTTAGCCTAGGGGAGCCCAAGGCCTAGGGGTGCCCTAGCCTGAAGGCTAGGGGAGCCCTAGCCTTAGCCTAGGGGAGCCCAAGGCCTAGGGGTGCCCTAGCCTGAAGGCTAGGGGAGCCCTAGCCTTAGCCTAGGGGAGCCCAAGGCCTAGGGGTGCCCTAGCCTGAAGGCTAGGGGAGCCCTAGCCTTAGCCTAGGGGAGCCCAAGGCCTAGGGGTGCCCTAGCCTGAAGGCTAGGGGAGCCCTAGCCTTAGCCTAGGGGAGCCCAAGGCCTAGGGGTGCCCTAGCCTGAAGGCTAGGGGAGCCCTAGCCTTAGCCTAGGGGAGCCCAAGGCCTAGGGGTGCCCTAGCCTGAAGGCTAGGGGAGCCCTAGCCTTAGCCTAGGGGAGCCCAAGGCCTAGGGGTGCCCTAGCCTGAAGGCTAGGGGAGCCCTAGCCTTAGCCTAGGGGAGCCCAAGGCCTAGGGGTGCCCTAGCCTGAAGGCTAGGGGAGCCCTAGCCTTAGCCTAGGGGAGCCCAAGGCCTAGGGGTGCCCTAGCCTGAAGGCTAGGGGAGCCCTAGCCTTAGCCTAGGGGAGCCCAAGGCCTAGGGGTGCCCTAGCCTGAAGGCTAGGGGAGCCCTAGCCTTAGCCTAGGGGAGCCCAAGGCCTAGGGGTGCCCTAGCCTGAAGGCTAGGGGAGCCCTAGCCTTAGCCTAGGGGAGCCCAAGGCCTAGGGGTGCCCTAGCCTGAAGGCTAGGGGAGCCCTAGCCTTAGCCTAGGGGAGCCCAAGGCCTAGGGGTGCCCTAGCCTGAAGGCTAGGGGAGCCCTAGCCTTAGCCTAGGGGAGCCCAAGGCCTAGGGGTGCCCTAGCCTGAAGGCTAGGGGAGCCCTAGCCTTAGCCTAGGGGAGCCCAAGGCCTAGGGGTGCCCTAGCCTGAAGGCTAGGGGAGCCCTAGCCTTAGCCTAGGGGAGCCCAAGGCCTAGGGGTGCCCTAGCCTGAAGGCTAGGGGAGCCCTAGCCTTAGCCTAGGGGAGCCCAAGGCCTAGGGGTGCCCTAGCCTGAAGGCTAGGGGAGCCCTAGCCTTAGCCTAGGGGAGCCCAAGGCCTAGGGGTGCCCTAGCCTGAAGGCTAGGGGAGCCCTAGCCTTAGCCTAGGGGAGCTCTAGCCTAAAGCCTAGGGGTGCCCTAGCCTGAAGGCTAGGGGAGCCCTAGCCTTAGCCTAGGGGAGCCTAAAGCCTAGGGGTGCCCTAGCCTGAAGGCTAGGGGAGCCCTAGCCTTAGCCTAGGGGAGCCCTAACCTAAAGCCTAGGGGTGCCCTAGCCTGAAGGCTAGGGGAGCCCTAGCCTTAGCCTAGGGGAGCCTAAAGCCTAGGGGTGCCCTAGCCTGAAGGCTAGGGGAGCCCTAGCCTTAGCCTAGGGGAGCCCTAGCCTAAAGCCTAGGGGTGCCCTAGCCTGAAGGCTAGGGGAGCCCTAGCCTTAGCCTAGGGGAGCCTAAAGCCTAGGGGTGCCCTAGCCTGAAGGCTAGGGGAGCCCTAGCCTTAGCCTAGGGGAGCCCTAGCCTAAAGCCTAGGGGTGCCCTAGCCTGAAGGCTAGGGGAGCCCTAGCCTTAGCCTAGGGGAGCCTAAAGCCTAGGGGTGCCCTAGCCTGAAGGCTAGGGGAGCCCTAGCCTTAGCCTAGGGGAGCCTAAAGCCTAGGGATGCCCTAGCCTGAAGGCTAGGGGAGCCCTAGCCTTAGCCTAGGGGAGCCCTAGCCTAAAGCCTAGGGGTGCCCTAGCCTGAAGGCTAGGGGAGCCCTAGCCTTAGCCTAGGGGAGCCTAAAGCCTAGGGGTGCCCTAGCCTGAAGGCTAGGGGAGCCCTAGCCTTAGCCTAGGGGAGCCCTAGCCTAAAGCCTAGGGGTGCCCTAGCCTGAAGGCTAGGGGAGCCCTAGCCTTAGCCTAGGGGAGCCTAAAGCCTAGGGGTGCCCAGCCTGAAGGCTAGGGGAGCCCTAGCCTTAGCCTAGGGGAGCCCTAGCCTAAAGCCTAGGGGTGCCCTAGCCTGAAGGCTAGGGGAGCCCTAGCCTTAGCCTAGGGGAGCCTAAAGCCTAGGGGTGCCCTAGCCTGAAGGCTAGGGGAGCCCTAGCCTTAGCCTAGGGGTGCCCTAGCCTAAAGCCTAGGGGTGCCCTAGCCTGAAGGCTAGGGGAGCCCTAGCCTTAGCCTAGGGGAGCCTAAAGCCTAGGGGTGCCCTAGCCTGAAGGCTAGGGGAGCCCTAGCCTTAGCCTAGGGGAGCCCTAGCCTAAAGCCTAGCGGTGCCCTAGCCTGAAGGCTAGGGGAGCCCTAGCCTTAGCCTAGGGGAGCCTAAAGCCTAGGGGTGCCCTAGCCTGAAGGCTAGGGGAGCCCTAGCCTTAGCCTAGGGGTGCCCTAGCCTAAAGCCTAGGGGTGCCCTAGCCTGAAGGCTAGGGGAGCCCTAGCCTTAGCCTAGGGGAGCCTAAAGCCTAGGGGTGCCCTAGCCTGAAGGCTAGGGGAGCCCAGGCCTTAGCCTAGGGGTGCCCTAGCCTAAAGCCTAGGGGTGCCCTAGCCTGAAGGCTAGGGGAGCCCTAGCCTTAGCCTAGGGGAGCCTAAAGCCTAGGGGTGCCCTAGCCTGAAGGCTAGGGGAGCCCTAGCCTTAGCCTAGGGGAGCCCTAGCCTAAAGCCTAGGGGTGCCCTAGCCTGAAGGCTAGGGGAGCCCTAGCCTTAGCCTAGGGGAGCCTAAAGCCTAGGGGTGCCCTAGCCTGAAGGCTAGGGGAGCCCTAGCCTTAGCCTAGGGGAGCCTAAAGCCTAGGGGTGCCCTAGCCTGAAGGCTAGGGGAGCCCTAGCCTTAGCCTAGGGGAGCCTAAAGCCTAGGGGTGCCCTAGCCTGAAGGCTAGGGGAGCCCTAGCCTTAGCCTAGGGGAGCCTAAAGCCTAGGGGTGCCCTAGCCTGAAGGCTAGGGGAGCCCTAGCCTTAGCCTAGGGGAGCCTAAAGCCTAGGGGTGCCCTAGCCTGAAGGCTAGGGGAGCCCTAGCCTTAGCCTAGGGGAGCCTAAAGCCTAGGGGTGCCCTAGCCTGAAGGCTAGGGGAGCCCTAGCCTTAGCCTAGAGGAGCCTAAAGCCTAGGGGTGCCCTAGCCTGAAGGCTAGGGGAGCCCTAGCCTTAGCCTAGGGGAGCCTAAAGCCTAGGGGTGCCCTAGCCTGAAGGCTAGGGGAGCCATAGCCTTAGCCTAGGGGAGCCTAAAGCCTAGGGGTGCCCTAGCCTGAAGGCTAGGGGAGCCCTAGCCTTAGCCTAGGGGAGCCTAAAGCCTAGGGGTGCCCTAGCCTGAAGGCTAGGGGAGCCCTAGCCTTAGCCTAGGGGAGCCTAAAGCCTAGGGGTGCCCTAGCCTGAAGGCTAGGGGAGCCCTAGCCTTAGCCTAGGGGAGCCTAAAGCCTAGGGGTGCCCTAGCCTGAAGGCTAGGGGAGCCCTAGCCTTAGCCTAGGGGAGCCTAAAGCCTAGGGGTGCCCTAGCCTGAAGGCTAGGGGAGCCCTAGCCTTAGCCTAGGGGAGCCTAAAGCCTAGGGGTGCCCTAGCCTGAAGGCTAGGGGAGCCCTAGCCTTAGCCTAGGGGAGCCCTAGCCTAAAGCCTAGGGGTGCCCTAGCCTGAAGGCTAGGGGAGCCCTAGCCTTAGCCTAGGGGAGCCTAAAGCCTAGGGGTGCCCTAGCCTGAAGGCTAGGGGAGCCCTAGCCTTAGCCTAGGGGAGCCCTAGCCTAAAGCCTAGGGGTGCCCTAGCCTGAAGGCTAGGGGAGCCCTAGCCTTAGCCTAGGGGAGCCTAAAGCCTAGGGGTGCCCTAGCCTGAAGGCTAGGGGAGCCCTAGCCTTAGCCTAGGGGAGCCCTAGCCTAAAGCCTAGGGGTGCCCTAGCCTGAAGGCTAGGGGAGCCCTAGCCTTAGCCTAGGGGAGCCTAAAGTCTAGGGGTGCCCTAGCCTGAAGGCTAGGGGAGCCCTAGCCTTAGCCTAGGGGAGCCCTAGCCTAAAGCCTAGGGGTGCCCTAGCCTGAAGGCTAGGGGAGCCCTAGCCTTAGCCTAGGGGAGCCTAAAGCCTAGGTGTGCCCTAGCCTGAAGGCTAGGGGAGCCCTAGCCTTAGCCTAGGGGTGCCCTAGCCTGAAGGCTAGGGGAGCCCTAGCCTTAGCCTAGGGGAGCCTAAAGCCTAGGGGTGCCCTAGCCTGAAGGCTAGGGGAGCCCTAGCCTTAGCCTAGGGGAGCCTAAGGCCTAGGGGTGCCCTAGCCTGAAGGCTAGGGGAGCCCTAGCCTTAGCCTAGGGGAGCGCTAGCCTAAGCCTAAGCCTAGGGGTGCCCTAGCCTGAAGGCTAGGGGAGCCCTAGCCTTAGCCTAGGGGAGCCTAAGGCCTAGGGGTGCCCTAGCCTGAAGGCTAGGGGAGCCCTAGCCTTAGCCTAGGGGAGCCCGAGCCTAAGGCCTAGGGGTGCCCTAGCCTGAAGGCTAGGGGAGCCCTAGCCTTAGCCTAGGGGAGCCCGAGCCTAAGGCCTAGGGGTGCCCTAGCCTGAAGGCTAGGGGAGCCCTAGCCTTAGCCTAGGGGAGCCCGAGCCTAAGGCCTAGGGGTGCCCTAGCCTGAAGGCTAGGGGAGCCCTAGCCTTAGCCTAGGGGAGCCCGAGCCTAAGGCCTAGGGGTGCCCTAGCCTGAAGGCTAGGGGAGCCCTAGCCTTAGCCTAGGGGAGCCCGAGCCTAAGGCCTAGGGGTGCCCTAGCCTGAAGGCTAGGGGAGCCCTAGCCTTAGCCTAGGGGAGCCCGAGCCTAAGGCCTAGGGGTGCCCTAGCCTGAAGGCTAGGGGAGCCCTAGCCTTAGCCTAGGGGAGCCCGAGCCTAAGGCCTAGGGGTGCCCTAGCCTGAAGGCTAGGGGAGCCCTAGCCTTAGCCTAGGGGAGCCCGAGCCTAAGGCCTAGGGGTGCCCTAGCCTGAAGGCTAGGGGAGCCCTAGCCTTAGCCTAGGGGAGCCCGAGCCTAAGGCCTAGGGGTGCCCTAGCCTGAAGGCTAGGGGAGCCCTAGCCTTAGCCTAGGGGAGCCCGAGCCTAAGGCCTAGGGGTGCCCTAGCCTGAAGGCTAGGGGAGCCCTAGCCTTAGCCTAGGGGAGCCCGAGCCTAAGGCCTAGGGGTGCCCTAGCCTGAAGGCTAGGGGAGCCCTAGCCTTAGCCTAGGGGAGCCCGAGCCTAAGGCCTAGGGGTGCCCTAGCCTGAAGGCTAGGGGAGCCCTAGCCTTAGCCTAGGGGAGCCCGAGCCTAAGGCCTAGGGGTGCCCTAGCCTGAAGGCTAGGGGAGCCCTAGCCTTAGCCTAGGGGAGCCCGAGCCTAAGGCCTAGGGGTGCCCTAGCCTGAAGGCTAGGGGAGCCCTAGCCTTAGCCTAGGGGAGCCCGAGCCTAAGGCCTAGGGGTGCCCTAGCCTGAAGGCTAGGGGAGCCCTAGCCTTAGCCTAGGGGAGCCCGAGCCTAAGGCCTAGGGGTGCCCTAGCCTGAAGGCTAGGGGAGCCCTAGCCTTAGCCTAGGGGAGCCCGAGCCTAAGGCCTAGGGGTGCCCTAGCCTGAAGGCTAGGGGAGCCCTAGCCTTAGCCTAGGGGAGCCCGAGCCTAAGGCCTAGGGGTGCCCTAGCCTGAAGGCTAGGGGAGCCCTAGCCTTAGCCTAGGGGAGCCCGAGCCTAAGGCCTAGGGGTGCCCTAGCCTGAAGGCTAGGGGAGCCCTAGCCTTAGCCTAGGGGAGCCCGAGCCTAAGGCCTAGGGGTGCCCTAGCCTGAAGGCTAGGGGAGCCCTAGCCTTAGCCTAGGGGAGCCCGAGCCTAAGGCCTAGGGGTGCCCTAGCCTGAAGGCTAGGGGAGCCCTAGCCTTAGCCTAGGGGAGCCCGAGCCTAAGGCCTAGGGGTGCCCTAGCCTGAAGGCTAGGGGAGCCCTAGCCTTAGCCTAGGGGAGCCCGAGCCTAAGGCCTAGGGGTGCCCTAGCCTGAAGGCTAGGGGAGCCCTAGCCTTAGCCTAGGGGCGCCCGAGCCTAAGGCCTAGGGGTGCCCTAGCCTGAAGGCTAGGGGAGCCCTAGCCTTAGCCTAGGGGCGCCCGAGCCTAAGGCCTAGGGGTGCCCTAGCCTGAAGGCTAGGGGAGCCCTAGCCTTAGCCTAGGGGCGCCCGAGCCTAAGGCCTAGGGGTGCCCTAGCCTGAAGGCTAGGGGAGCCCTAGCCTTAGCCTAGGGGCGCCCGAGCCTAAGGCCTAGGGGTGCCCTAGCCTGAAGGCTAGGGGAGCCCTAGCCTTAGCCTAGGGGCGCCCGAGCCTAAGGCCTAGGGGTGCCCTAGCCTGAAGGCTAGGGGAGCCCTAGCCTTAGCCTAGGGGCGCCCGAGCCTAAGGCCTAGGGGTGCCCTAGCCTGAAGGCTAGGGGAGCCCTAGCCTTAGCCTAGGGGCGCCCGAGCCTAAGGCCTAGGGGTGCCCTAGCCTGAAGGCTAGGGGAGCCCTAGCCTTAGCCTAGGGGCGCCCGAGCCTAAGGCCTAGGGGTGCCCTAGCCTGAAGGCTAGGGGAGCCCTAGCCTTAGCCTAGGGGCGCCCGAGCCTAAGGCCTAGGGGTGCCCTAGCCTGAAGGCTAGGGGAGCCCTAGCCTTAGCCTAGGGGCGCCCGAGCCTAAGGCCTAGGGGTGCCCTAGCCTGAAGGCTAGGGGAGCCCTAGCCTTAGCCTAGGGGCGCCCGAGCCTAAGGCCTAGGGGTGCCCTAGCCTGAAGGCTAGGGGAGCCCTAGCCTTAGCCTAGGGGCGCCCGAGCCTAAGGCCTAGGGGTGCCCTAGCCTGAAGGCTAGGGGAGCCCTAGCCTTAGCCTAGGGGCGCCCGAGCCTAAGGCCTAGGGGTGCCCTAGCCTGAAGGCTAGGGGAGCCCTAGCCTTAGCCTAGGGGCGCCCGAGCCTAAGGCCTAGGGGTGCCCTAGCCTGAAGGCTAGGGGAGCCCTAGCCTTAGCCTAGGGGCGCCCGAGCCTAAGGCCTAGGGGTGCCCTAGCCTGAAGGCTAGGGGAGCCCTAGCCTTAGCCTAGGGGCGCCCGAGCCTAAGGCCTAGGGGTGCCCTAGCCTGAAGGCTAGGGGAGCCCTGCCTTAGCCTAGGGGCGCCCGAGCCTAAGGCCTAGGGGTGCCCTAGCCTGAAGGCTAGGGGAGCCCGTGCCTTAGCCTAGGGGCGCCCGAGCCTAAGGCCTAGGGGTGCCCTAGCCTGAAGGCTAGGGGAGCCCGTGCCTTAGCCTAGGGGCGCCCGAGCCTAAGGCCTAGGGGTGCCCTAGCCTGAAGGCTAGGGGAGCCCGTGCCTTAGCCTAGGGGCGCCCGAGCCTAAGGCCTAGGGGTGCCCTAGCCTGAAGGCTAGGGGAGCCCGTGCCTTAGCCTAGGGGCGCCCGAGCCTAAGGCCTAGGGGTGCCCTAGCCTGAAGGCTAGGGGAGCCCGTGCCTTAGCCTAGGGGCGCCCGAGCCTAAGGCCTAGGGGTGCCCTAGCCTGAAGGCTAGGGGAGCCCGTGCCTTAGCCTAGGGGCGCCCGAGCCTAAGGCCTAGGGGTGCCCTAGCCTGAAGGCTAGGGGAGCCCGTGCCTTAGCCTAGGGGCGCCCGAGCCTAAGGCCTAGGGGTGCCCTAGCCTGAAGGCTAGGGGAGCCCGTGCCTTAGCCTAGGGGCGCCCGAGCCTAAGGCCTAGGGGTGCCCTAGCCTGAAGGCTAGGGAGCCCGTGCCTTAGCCTAGGGGCGCCCGAGCCTAAGGCCTAGGGGTGCCCTAGCCTGAAGGCTAGGGGAGCCCGTGCCTTAGCCTAGGGGCGCCCGAGCCTAAGGCCTAGGGGTGCCCTAGCCTGAAGGCTAGGGGAGCCCGTGCCTTAGCCTAGGGGCGCCCGAGCCTAAGGCCTAGGGGTGCCCTAGCCTGAAGGCTAGGGAGCCCGTGCCTTAGCCTAGGGGCGCCCGAGCCTAAGGCCTAGGGGTGCCCTAGCCTGAAGGCTAGGGGAGCCCGTGCCTTAGCCTAGGGGCGCCCGAGCCTAAGGCCTAGGGGTGCCCTAGCCTGAAGGCTAGGGGAGCCCGTGCCTTAGCCTAGGGGCGCCCGAGCCTAAGGCCTAGGGGTGCCCTAGCCTGAAGGCTAGGGGAGCCCGTGCCTTAGCCTAGGGGCGCCCGAGCCTAAGGCCTAGGGGTGCCCTAGCCTGAAGGCTAGGGGAGCCCGTGCCTTAGCCTAGGGGCGCCCGAGCCTAAGGCCTAGGGGTGCCCTAGCCTGAAGGCTAGGGGAGCCCGTGCCTTAGCCTAGGGGCGCCCGAGCCTAAGGCCTAGGGGTGCCCTAGCCTGAAGGCTAGGGGAGCCCGTGCCTTAGCCTAGGGGCGCCCGAGCCTAAGGCCTAGGGGTGCCCTAGCCTGAAGGCTAGGGGAGCCCGTGCCTTAGCCTAGGGGCGCCCGAGCCTAAGGCCTAGGGGTGCCCTAGCCTGAAGGCTAGGGGAGCCCGTGCCTTAGCCTAGGGGCGCCCGAGCCTAAGGCCTAGGGGTGCCCTAGCCTGAAGGCTAGGGGAGCCCGTGCCTTAGCCTAGGGGCGCCCGAGCCTAAGGCCTAGGGGTGCCCTAGCCTGAAGGCTAGGGGAGCCCGTGCCTTAGCCTAGGGGCGCCCGAGCCTAAGGCCTAGGGGTGCCCTAGCCTGAAGGCTAGGGGAGCCCGTGCCTTAGCCTAGGGGCGCCCGAGCCTAAGGCCTAGGGGTGCCCTAGCCTGAAGGCTAGGGGAGCCCGTGCCTTAGCCTAGGGGCGCCCGAGCCTAAGGCCTAGGGGTGCCCTAGCCTGAAGGCTAGGGAGCCCGTGCCTTAGCCTAGGGGCGCCCGAGCCTAAGGCCTAGGGGTGCCCTAGCCTGAAGGCTAGGGGAGCCCGTGCCTTAGCCTAGGGGCGCCCGAGCCTAAGGCCTAGGGGTGCCCTAGCCTGAAGGCTAGGGGAGCCCGTGCCTTAGCCTAGGGGCGCCCGAGCCTAAGGCCTAGGGGTGCCCTAGCCTGAAGGCTAGGGAGCCCGTAGCCTTAGCCTAGGGGCGCCCGAGCCTAAGGCCTAGGGGTGCCCTAGCCTGAGGCTAGGGAGCCCTAGCCTTAGCCTAGGGGCGCCCGAGCCTAAGGCCTAGGGGTGCCCTAGCCTGAAGGCTAGGGAGCCCTAGCCTTAGCCTAGGGGCGCCCGAGCCTAAGGCCTAGGGGTGCCCTAGCCTGAAGGCTAGGGGAGCCCTAGCCTTAGCCTAGGGGCGCCCGAGCCTAAGGCCTAGGGGTGCCCTAGCCTGAAGGCTAGGGGAGCCCTAGCCTTAGGCTAGGGGCGCCCGAGCCTAAGGCCTAGGGGTGCCCTAGCCTGAAGGCTAGGGGAGCCCTAGCCTTAGGCTAGGGGCGCCCGAGCCTAAGGCCTAGGGGTGCCCTAGCCTGAAGGCTAGGGGCGCCCTAGCCTTAGGCTAGGGGCGCCCGAGCCTAAGGCCTAGGGGTGCCCTAGCCTGAAGGCTAGGGGCGCCCTAGCCTTAGGCTAGGGGCGCCCGAGCCTAAGGCCTAGGGGTGCCCTAGCCTGAAGGCTAGGGGAGCCCTAGCCTTAGGCTAGGGGCGCCCGAGCCTAAGGCCTAGGGGTGCCCTAGCCTGAAGGCTAGGGGAGCCCTAGCCTTAGCCTAGGGGCGCCCGAGCCTAAGGCCTAGGGGTGCCCTAGCCTGAAGGCTAGGGGAGCCCTAGCCTTAGCCTAGGGGCGCCCGAGCCTAAGGCCTAGGGGTGCCCTAGCCTGAAGGCTAGGGGAGCCCTAGCCTTAGCCTAGGGGCGCCCGAGCCTAAGGCCTAGGGGAGCCCTAGCCTGAAGGCTAGGGGAGCCCTAGCCTTAGCCTAGGGGCGCCCGAGCCTAAGGCCTAGGGGTGCCCTAGCCTGAAGGCTAGGGGAGCCTAAGGCCTAGGGGTGCCCGAGCCTGAAGGCTAGGGGAGCCCTAGCCTTAGCCTAGGGGAGCCTAAGGCCTAGGGGTGCCCTAGCCTGAAGGCTAGGGGAGCCCTAGCCTTAGCCTAGGGGAGCCTAAGGCCTAGGGGTGCCCTAGCCTGAAGGCTAGGGGAGCCCTAGCCTTAGCCTAGGGGAGCCCTAGCCTAAGGCCTAGGGGTGCCCTAGCCTGAAGGCTAGGGGAGCCCTAGCCTTAGCCTAGGGGAGCCCTAGCCTAAGGCCTAGGGGTGCCCTAGCCTGAAGGCTAGGGGAGCCCTAGCCTTAGCCTAGGGGAGCCCTAGCCTAAGGCCTAGGGGTGCCCTAGCCTGAAGGCTAGGGGAGCCCTAGCCTTAGCCTAGGGGAGCCCTAGCCTAAGGCCTAGGGGTGCCCTAGCCTGAAGGCTAGGGGAGCCCTAGCCTTAGCCTAGGGGAGCCCTAGCCTAAGGCCTAGGGGTGCCCTAGCCTGAAGGCTAGGGGAGCCCTAGCCTTAGCCTAGGGGAGCCCAAGCCTAAGGCCTAGGGGTGCCCTAGCCTGAAGGCTAGGGGAGCCCTAGCCTTAGCCTAGGGGAGCCCAAGCCTAAGGCCTAGGGGTGCCCTAGCCTGAAGGCTAGGGGAGCCCTAGCCTTAGCCTAGGGGAGCCCTAGCCTAAGGCCTAGGGGTGCCCTAGCCTGAAGGCTAGGGGAGCCCTAGCCTTAGCCTAGGGGAGCCCTAGCCTAAGGCCTAGGGGTGCCCTAGCCTGAAGGCTAGGGGAGCCCTAGCCTTAGCCTAGGGGAGCCCTAGCCTAAGGCCTAGGGGTGCCCTAGCCTGAAGGCTAGGGGAGCCCTAGCCTTAGCCTAGGGGAGCCCTAGCCTAAGGCCTAGGGGTGCCCTAGCCTGAAGGCTAGGGGAGCCCTAGCCTTAGCCTAGGGGAGCCCTAGCCTAAGGCCTAGGGGTGCCCTAGCCTGAAGGCTAGGGGAGCCCTAGCCTTAGCCTAGGGGAGCCCTAGCCTAAGGCCTAGGGGTGCCCTAGCCTGAAGGATAGGGGAGCCCTAGCCTAAGGCCTAGGGGTGCCCTAGCCTGAAGGCTAGGGGAGCCCTAGCCTTAGCCTAGGGGAGCCCTAGCCTAAGGCCTAGGGGTGCCCTAGCCTGAAGGCTAGGGGAGCCCTAGCCTTAGCCTAGGGGAGCCCTAGCCTAAGGCCTAGGGGTGCCCTAGCCTGAAGGCTAGGGGAGCCCTAGCCTTAGCCTAGGGGAGCCCTAGCCTAAGGCCTAGGGGTGCCCTAGCCTGAAGGCTAGGGGAGCCCTAGCCTTAGCCTAGGGGAGCCCTAGCCTAAGGCCTAGGGGTGCCCTAGCCTGAAGGCTAGGGGAGCCCTAGCCTTAGCCTAGGGGAGCCCTAGCCTAAGGCCTAGGGGTGCCCTAGCCTGAAGGCTAGGGGAGCCCTAGCCTTAGCCTAGGGGAGCCCTAGCCTAAGGCCTAGGGGTGCCCTAGCCTGAAGGCTAGGGGAGCCCTAGCCTTAGCCTAGGGGAGCCCTAGCCTAAGGCCTAGGGGTGCCCTAGCCTGAAGGCTAGGGGAGCCCTAGCCTTAGCCTAGGGGAGCCCTAGCCTAAGGCCTAGGGGTGCCCTAGCCTGAAGGCTAGGGGAGCCCTAGCCTTAGCCTAGGGGAGCCCTAGCCTAAGGCCTAGGGGTGCCCTAGCCTGAAGGCTAGGGGAGCCCTAGCCTTAGCCTAGGGGAGCCCTAGCCTAAGGCCTAGGGGTGCCCTAGCCTGAAGGCTAGGGGAGCCCTAGCCTTAGCCTAGGGGAGCCCTAGCCTAAGGCCTAGGGGTGCCCTAGCCTGAAGGCTAGGGGAGCCCTAGCCTTAGCCTAGGGGCGCCCGAGCCTAAGGCCTAGGGGTGCCCTAGCCTGAAGGCTAGGGGAGCCCTAGCCTTAGCCTAGGGGCGCCCGAGCCTAAGGCCTAGGGGTGCCCTAGCCTGAAGGCTAGGGGAGCCCTAGCCTTAGCCTAGGGGCGCCCGAGCCTAAAGCCTAGGGGTGCCCTAGCCTGAAGGCTAGGGGAGCCCTAGCCTTAGCCTAGGGGAGCCCGAGCCTAAAGCCTAGGGGTGCCCTAGCCTGAAGGCTAGGGGAGCCTAAGGCCTAGGGGTGCCCTAGCCTGAAGGCTAGGGGAGCCCTAGCCTTAGCCTAGGGGAGCCTAAGGCCTAGGGGTGCCCTAGCCTGAAGGCTAGGGGAGCCCTAGCCTTAGCTAGGGGAGCCTAAGGCCTAGGGGTGCCCTAGCCTGAAGGCTAGGGGAGCCCTAGCCTTAGCCTGGGGGAGCCCTAGCCTAAGGCCTAGGGGTGCCCTAGCCTGAAGGCTAGGGGAGCCCTAGCCTTAGCCTAGGGGAGCCCTAGCCTAAGGCCTAGGGGTGCCCTAGCCTGAAGGCTAGGGGAGCCCTAGCCTTAGCCTAGGGGAGCCCTAGCCTAAGGCCTAGGGGTGCCCTAGCCTGAAGGCTAGGGGAGCCCTAGCCTTAGCCTAGGGGAGCCCTAGCCTAAGGCCTAGGGGTGCCCTAGCCTGAAGGCTAGGGGAGCCCTAGCCTTAGCCTAGGGGAGCCCAAGCCTAAGGCCTAGGGGTGCCCTAGCCTGAAGGCTAGGGGAGCCCTAGCCTTAGCCTAGGGGAGCCCTAGCCTAAGGCCTAGGGGTGCCCTAGCCTGAAGGCTAGGGGAGCCCTAGCCTTAGCCTAGGGGAGCCCTAGCCTAAGGCCTAGGGGTGCCCTAGCCTGAAGGCTAGGGGAGCCCTAGCCTTAGCCTAGGGGAGCCCTAGCCTAAGGCCTAGGGGTGCCCTAGCCTGAAGGCTAGGGGAGCCCTAGCCTTAGCCTAGGGGAGCCCTAGCCTAAGGCCTAGGGGTGCCCTAGCCTGAAGGCTAGGGGAGCCCTAGCCTTAGCCTAGGGGAGCCCTAGCCTAAGGCCTAGGGGTGCCCTAGCCTGAAGGCTAGGGGAGCCCTAGCCTTAGCCTAGGGGAGCCCTAGCCTAAGGCCTAGGGGTGCCCTAGCCTGAAGGCTAGGGGAGCCCTAGCCTTAGCCTAGGGGAGCCCTAGCCTAAGGCCTAGGGGTGCCCTAGCCTGAAGGCTAGGGGAGCCCTAGCCTTAGCCTAGGGGAGCCCGAGCCTAAGGCCTAGGGGTGCCCTAGCCTGAAGGCTAGGGGAGCCCTAGCCTTAGCCTAGGGGAGCCCGAGCCTAAGGCCTAGGGGTGCCCTAGCCTGAAGGCTAGGGGAGCCCTAGCCTTAGCCTAGGGGAGCCCGAGCCTAAGGCCTAGGGGTGCCCTAGCCTGAAGGCTAGGGGAGCCCTAGCCTTAGCCTAGGGGCGCCCGAGCCTAAGGCCTAGGGGTGCCCTAGCCTGAAGGCTAGGGGAGCCCTAGCCTTAGCCTAGGGGCGCCCGAGCCTAAGGCCTAGGGGTGCCCTAGCCTGAAGGCTAGGGGAGCCCTAGCCTTAGCCTAGGGGCGCCCGAGCCTAAGGCCTAGGGGTGCCCTAGCCTGAAGGCTAGGGGAGCCCTAGCCTTAGCCTAGGGGCGCCCGAGCCTAAGGCCTAGGGGTGCCCTAGCCTGAAGGCTAGGGGAGCCCTAGCCTTAGCCTAGGGGCGCCCGAGCCTAAGGCCTAGGGGTGCCCTAGCCTGAAGGCTAGGGGAGCCCTAGCCTTAGCCTAGGGGCGCCCGAGCCTAAGGCCTAGGGGTGCCCTAGCCTGAAGGCTAGGGGAGCCCTAGCCTTAGCCTAGGGGCGCCCGAGCCTAAGGCCTAGGGGTGCCCTAGCCTGAAGGCTAGGGGAGCCCTAGCCTTAGCCTAGGGGCGCCCGAGCCTAAGGCCTAGGGGTGCCCTAGCCTGAAGGCTAGGGGAGCCCTAGCCTTAGCCTAGGGGCGCCCGAGCCTAAGGCCTAGGGGTGCCCTAGCCTGAAGGCTAGGGGAGCCCTAGCCTTAGCCTAGGGGCGCCCGAGCCTAAGGCCTAGGGGTGCCCTAGCCTGAAGGCTAGGGGAGCCCTAGCCTTAGCCTAGGGGCGCCCGAGCCTAAGGCCTAGGGGTGCCCTAGCCTGAAGGCTAGGGGAGCCCTAGCCTTAGCCTAGGGGCGCCCGAGCCTAAGGCCTAGGGGTGCCCTAGCCTGAAGGCTAGGGGAGCCCTAGCCTTAGCCTAGGGGCGCCCGAGCCTAAGGCCTAGGGGTGCCCTAGCCTGAAGGCTAGGGGAGCCCTAGCCTTAGCCTAGGGGCGCCCGAGCCTAAGGCCTAGGGGTGCCCTAGCCTGAAGGCTAGGGGAGCCCTAGCCTTAGCCTAGGGGCGCCCGAGCCTAAGGCCTAGGGGTGCCCTAGCCTGAAGGCTAGGGGAGCCCTAGCCTTAGCCTAGGGGCGCCCGAGCCTAAGGCCTAGGGGTGCCCTAGCCTGAAGGCTAGGGGAGCCCTAGCCTTAGCCTAGGGGCGCCCGAGCCTAAGGCCTAGGGGTGCCCTAGCCTGAAGGCTAGGGGAGCCCTAGCCTTAGCCTAGGGGCGCCCGAGCCTAAGGCCTAGGGGTGCCCTAGCCTGAAGGCTAGGGGAGCCCTAGCCTTAGCCTAGGGGCGCCCGAGCCTAAGGCCTAGGGGTGCCCTAGCCTGAAGGCTAGGGGAGCCCTAGCCTTAGCCTAGGGGCGCCCGAGCCTAAGGCCTAGGGGTGCCCTAGCCTGAAGGCTAGGGGAGCCCTAGCCTTAGCCTAGGGGCGCCCGAGCCTAAGGCCTAGGGGTGCCCTAGCCTGAAGGCTAGGGGAGCCCTAGCCTTAGCCTAGGGGCGCCCGAGCCTAAGGCCTAGGGGTGCCCTAGCCTGAAGGCTAGGGGAGCCCTAGCCTTAGCCTAGGGGCGCCCGAGCCTAAGGCCTAGGGGTGCCCTAGCCTGAAGGCTAGGGGAGCCCTAGCCTTAGCCTAGGGGCGCCCGAGCCTAAGGCCTTGGGGTGCCCTAGCCTGAAGGCTAGGGGAGCCCTAGCCTTAGCCTAGGGGCGCCCGAGCCTAAGGCCTAGGGGTGCCCTAGCCTGAAGGCTAGGGGAGCCCTAGCCTTAGCCTAGGGGCGCCCGAGCCTAAGGCCTTGGGGTGCCCTAGCTGAAGGCTAGGGGAGCCCTAGCCTTAGCCTAGGGGCGCCCGAGCCTAAGGCCTAGGGGTGCCCTAGCCTGAAGGCTAGGGGAGCCCTAGCCTTAGCCTAGGGGCGCCCGAGCCTAAGGCCTAGGGGTGCCCTAGCCTGAAGGCTAGGGGAGCCCTAGCCTTAGCCTAGGGGCGCCCGAGCCTAAGGCCTAGGGGTGCCCTAGCCTGAAGGCTAGGGGAGCCCTAGCCTTAGCCTAGGGGCGCCCGAGCCTAAGGCCTAGGGGTGCCCTAGCCTGAAGGCTAGGGGAGCCCTAGCCTTAGCCTAGGGGCGCCCGAGCCTAAGGCCTAGGGGTGCCCTAGCCTGAAGGCTAGGGGAGCCCTAGCCTTAGCCTAGGGGCGCCCGAGCCTAAGGCCTAGGGGTGCCCTAGCCTGAAGGCTAGGGGAGCCCTAGCCTTAGCCTAGGGGCGCCCGAGCCTAAGGCCTAGGGGTGCCCTAGCCTGAAGGCTAGGGGAGCCCTAGCCTTAGCCTAGGGGCGCCCGAGCCTAAGGCCTAGGGGTGCCCTAGCCTGAAGGCTAGGGGATCCCTAGCCTTAGCCTAGGGGCGCCCGAGCCTAAGGCCTAGGGGTGCCCTAGCCTGAAGGCTAGGGGAGCCCTAGCCTTAGCCTAGGGGCGCCCGAGCCTAAAGCCTAGGGGTGCCCTAGCCTGAAGGCTAGGGGAGCCCTAGCCTTAGCCTAGGGGAGCCCGAGCCTAAAGCCTAGGGGTGCCCTAGCCTGAAGGCTAGGGGAGCCTAAGGCCTAGGGGTGCCCTAGCCTGAAGGCTAGGGGAGCCCTAGCCTTAGCCTAGGGGAGCCTAAGGCCTAGGGGTGCCCTAGCCTGAAGGCTAGGGGAGCCCTAGCCTTAGCCTAGGGGAGCCTAAGCCCTAGGGGTGCCCTAGCCTGAAGGCTAGGGGAGCCCTAGCCTAAGGCCTAGGGGTGCCCTAGCCTGAAGGCTAGGGGAGCCCTAGCCTTAGCCTAGGGGAGCCCTAGCCTAAGGCCTAGGGGTGCCCTAGCCTGAAGGCTAGGGGAGCCCTAGCCTTAGCCTAGGGGAGCCCAAGCCTAAGGCCTAGGGGTGCCCTAGCCTGAAGGCTAGGGGAGCCCTAGCCTTAGCCTAGGGGAGCCCAAGCCTAAGGCCTAGGGGTGCCCTAGCCTGAAGGCAAGGGGAGCCCTAGCCTTAGCCTAGGGGAGCCCTAGCCTAAGGCCTAGGGGTGCCCTAGCCTGAAGGCTAGGGGAGCCCTAGCCTTAGCCTAGGGGAGCCCTAGCCTAAGGCCTAGGGGTGCCCTAGCCTGAAGGCTAGGGGAGCCCTAGCCTTAGCCTAGGGGAGCCCTAGCCTAAGGCCTAGGGGTGCCCTAGCCTGAAGGCTAGGGGAGCCCTAGCCTTAGCCTAGGGGAGCCCTAGCCTAAGGCCTAGGGGTGCCCTAGCCTGAAGGCTAGGGGAGCCCTAGCCTTAGCCTAGGGGAGCCCTAGCCTAAGGCCTAGGGGTGCCCTAGCCTGAAGGCTAGGGGAGCCCTAGCCTTAGCCTAGGGGAGCCCTAGCCTAAGGCCTAGGGGTGCCCTAGCCTGAAGGCTAGGGGAGCCCTAGCCTTAGCCTAGGGGAGCCCTAGCCTAAGGCCTAGGGGTGCCCTAGCCTGAAGGCTAGGGGAGCCCTAGCCTTAGCCTAGGGGAGCCCTAGCCTAAGGCCTAGGGGTGCCCTAGCCTGAAGGCTAGGGGAGCCCTAGCCTTAGCCTAGGGGAGCCCTAGCCTAAGGCCTAGGGGTGCCCTAGCCTGAAGGCTAGGGGAGCCCTAGCCTTAGCCTAGGGGAGCCCTAGCCTAAGGCCTAGGGGTGCCCTAGCCTGAAGGCTAGGGGAGCCCTAGCCTTAGCCTAGGGGAGCCCTAGCCTAAGGCCTAGGGGTGCCCTAGCCTGAAGGCTAGGGGAGCCCTAGCCTTAGCCTAGGGGAGCCCTAGCCTAAGGCCTAGGGGTGCCCTAGCCTGAAGGCTAGGGGAGCCCTAGCCTTAGCCTAGGGGAGCCCTAGCCTAAGGCCTAGGGGTGCCCTAGCCTTAGCCTAGGGGAGCCCTAGCCTAAGGCCTAGGGGTGCCCTAGCCTGAAGGCTAGGGGAGCCCTAGCCTTAGCCTAGGGGAGCCCTAGCCTAAGGCCTAGGGGTGCCCTAGCCTGAAGGCTAGGGGAGCCCTAGCCTTAGCCTAGGGGAGCCCTAGCCTAAGGCCTAGGGGTGCCCTAGCCTGAAGGCTAGGGGAGCCCTAGCCTTAGCCTAGGGGAGCCCTAGCCTAAAGCCTAGGGGTGCCCTAGCCTGAAGGCTAGGGGAGCCCTAGCCTTAGCCTAGGGGAGCCCTAGCCTAAAGCCTAGGGGTGCCCTAGCCTGAAGGCTAGGGGAGCCCTAGCCTTAGCCTAGGGGAGCCCTAGCCTTAGCCTAGGGGAGCCCTAGCCTTAGCCTAGGGGAGCCCTAGCCTAAAGCCTAGGGGTGCCCTAGCCTGAAGGCTAGGGGAGCCCTAGCCTTAGCCTAGGGGAGCCCTAGCCTAAAGCCTAGGGGTGCCCTAGCCTGAAGGCTAGGGGAGCCCTAGTCTTAGCCTAGGGGAGCCCTAGCCTAAAGCCTAGGGGTGCCCTAGCCTGAAGGCTAGGGGAGCCCTAGCCTTAGCCTAGGGGAGCCCTAGCCTAAAGCCTAGGGGTGCCCTAGCCTGAAGGCTAGGGGAGCCCTAGCCTTAGCCTAGGGGAGCCCTAGCCTAAAGCCTAGGGGTGCCCTAGCCTGAAGGCAAGGGGAGCCCTAGCCTTAGCCTAGGGGAGCCCTAGCCTAAAGCCTAGGGGTGCCCTAGCCTGAAGGCAAGGGGAGCCCTAGCCTTAGCCTAGGGGAGCCCTAGCCTAAAGCCTAGGGGTGCCCTAGCCTGAAGGCAAGGGGAGCCCTAGCCTTAGCCTAGGGGAGCCCTAGCCTAAAGCCTAGGGGTGCCCTAGCCTGAAGGCTAGGGGAGCCCTAGCCTTAGCCTAGGGGAGCCCTAGCCTAAAGCCTAGGGGTGCCCTAGCCTGAAGGCTAGGGGAGCCCTAGCCTTAGCCTAGGGGAGCCCTAGCCTAAAGCCTAGGGGTGCCCTAGCCTGAAGGCTAGGGGAGCCCTAGCCTTAGCCTAGGGGAGCCCTAGCCTAAAGCCTAGGGGTGCCCTAGCCTGAAGGCTAGGGGAGCCCTAGCCTTAGCCAGGGGAGCCCTAGCCTAAAGCCTAGGGGTGCCCTAGCCTGAAGGCTAGGGGAGCCCTAGCCTTAGCCTAGGGGAGCCCTAGCCTAAAGCCTAGGGGTGCCCTAGCCTGAAGGCTAGGGGAGCCCTAGCCTTAGCCTAGGGGAGCCCTAGCCTAAAGCCTAGGGGTGCCCTAGCCTGAAGGCTAGGGGAGCCCTAGCCTTAGCCTAGGGGAGCCCTAGCCTAAAGCCTAGGGGTGCCCTAGCCTGAAGGCTAGGGGAGCCCTAGCCTTAGCCTAGGGGAGCCCTAGCCTAAAGCCTAGGGGTGCCCTAGCCTGAAGGCTAGGGGAGCCCTAGCCTTAGCCTAGGGGAGCCCTAGCCTAAAGCCTAGGGGTGCCCTAGCCTGAAGGCTAGGGGAGCCCTAGCCTTAGCCTAGGGGAGCCCTAGCCTAAAGCCTAGGGGTGCCCTAGCCTGAAGGCTAGGGGAGCCCTAGCCTTAGCCTAGGGGAGCCCTAGCCTAAAGCCTAGGGGTGCCCTAGCCTGAAGGCTAGGGGAGCCCTAGCCTTAGCCTAGGGGAGCCCTAGCCTAAAGCCTAGGGGTGCCCTAGCCTGAAGGCTAGGGGAGCCCTAGCCTTAGCCTAGGGGAGCCCTAGCCTAAAGCCTAGGGGTGCCCTAGCCTGAAGGCTAGGGGAGCCCTAGCCTTAGCCTAGGGGAGCCCTAGCCTAAAGCCTAGGGGTGCCCTAGCCTGAAGGCAAGGGGAGCCCTAGCCTTAGCCTAGGGGAGCCCTAGCCTAAAGCCTAGGGGTGCCCTAGCCTGAAGGCAAGGGGAGCCCTAGCCTTAGCCTAGGGGAGCCCTAGCCTAAAGCCTAGGGGTGCCCTAGCCTGAAGGCAAGGGGAGCCCTAGCCTTAGCCTAGGGGAGCCCTAGCCTAAAGCCTAGGGGTGCCCTAGCCTGAAGGCTAGGGGAGCCCTAGCCTTAGCCTAGGGGAGCCCTAGCCTAAAGCCTAGGGGTGCCCTAGCCTGAAGGCTAGGGGAGCCCTAGCCTTAGCCTAGGGGAGCCCTAGCCTAAAGCCTAGGGGTGCCCTAGCCTGAAGGCTAGGGGAGCCCTAGCCTTAGCCTAGGGGAGCCCTAGCCTAAAGCCTAGGGGTGCCCTAGCCTGAAGGCTAGGGGAGCCCTAGCCTTAGCCTAGGGGAGCCCTAGCCTAAAGCCTAGGGGTGCCCTAGCCTGAAGGCTAGGGGAGCCCTAGCCTTAGCCTAGGGGAGCCCTAGCCTAAAGCCTAGGGGTGCCCTAGCCTGAAGGCTAGGGGAGCCCTAGCCTTAGCCTAGGGGAGCCCTAGCCTAAAGCCTAGGGGTGCCCTAGCCTGAAGGCTAGGCGAGCCCTAGCCTTAGCCTAGGGGAGCCCTAGCCTAAAGCCTAGGGGTGCCCTAGCCTGAAGGCTAGGGGAGCCCTAGCCTTAGCCTAGGGGAGCCCTAGCCTAAAGCCTAGGGGTGCCCTAGCCTGAAGGCTAGGGGAGCCCTAGCCTTAGCCTAGGGGAGCCCTAGCCTAAAGCCTAGGGGTGCCCTAGCCTGAAGGCTAGGGGAGCCCTAGCCTTAGCCTAGGGGAGCCCTAGCCTAAAGCCTAGGGGTGCCCTAGCCTGAAGGCTAGGGGAGCCCTAGCCTTAGCCTAGGGGAGCCCTAGCCTAAAGCCTAGGGGTGCCCTAGCCTGAAGGCTAGGGGAGCCCTAGCCTTAGCCTAGGGGAGCCCTAGCCTAAAGCCTAGGGGTGCCCTAGCCTGAAGGCTAGGGGAGCCCTAGCCTTAGCCTAGGGGAGCCCTAGCCTAAAGCCTAGGGGTGCCCTAGCCTGAAGGCTAGGGGAGCCCTAGCCTTAGCCTAGGGGAGCCCTAGCCTAAAGCCTAGGGGTGCCCTAGCCTGAAGGCTAGGGGAGCCCTAGCCTTAGCCTAGGGGAGCCCTAGCCTAAAGCCTAGGGGTGCCCTAGCCTAAGGCTAGGGGAGCCCTAGCCTTAGCCTAGGGGAGCCCTAGCCTTAGCCTAGGGGAGCCTAAAGCCTAGGGGTGCCCTAGCCTGAAGGCTAGGGGAGCCCTAGCCTTAGCCTAGGGGAGCCTAAAGTCTAGGGGTGCCCTACCCTGAAGGCTAGGGGAGCCCTAGCCTTAGCCTAGGGGACCCTAAAGCCTAGGGGTGCCCTAGCCTGAAGGCTAGGGGAGCCCTAGCCTTAGCCTAGGGGACCCTAAAGCCTAGGGGTGCCCTAGCCTGAAGGCTAGGGGAGCCCTAGCCTTAGCCTAGGGGACCCTAAAGCCTAGGGGTGCCCTAGCCTGAAGGCTAGGGGAGCCCTAGCCTTAGCCTAGGGGAGCCCTAGCCTAAAGCCTAGGGGTGCCCTAGCCTGAAGGCTAGGGGAGCCCTAGCCTTAGCCTAGGGGAGCCTAAAGCCTAGGGGTGCCCTAGCCTGAAGGCTAGGGGAGCCCTAGCCTTAGCCTAGGGGAGCCCTAGCCTAAAGCCTAGGGGTGCCCTAGCCTGAAGGCTAGGGGAGCCCTAGCCTTAGCCTAGGGGAGCCTAAAGCCTAGGGGTGCCCTAGCCTGAAGGCTAGGGGAGCCCTAGCCTTAGCCTAGGGGAGCCTAAAGCCTAGGGGTGCCCTAGCCTGAAGGCTAGGGGAGCCCTAGCCTTAGCCTAGGGGAGCCCTAGCCTAAAGCCTAGGGGTGCCCTAGCCTGAAGGCTAGGGGAGCCCTAGCCTTAGCCTAGGGGAGCCTAAAGCCTAGGGGTGCCCTAGCCTGAAGGCTAGGGGAGCCCTAGCCTTAGCCTAGGGGAGCCCTAGCCTAAAGCCTAGGGGTGCCCTTGCCTGAAGGCTAGGGGAGCCCTAGCCTTAGCCTAGGGGAGCCTAAAGCCTAGGGGTGCCCTAGCCTGAAGGCTAGGGGAGCCCTAGCCTTAGCCTAGGGGAGCCCTAGCCTAAAGCCTAGGGGTGCCCTAGCCTGAAGGCTAGGGGAGCCCTAGCCTTAGCCTAGGGGACCCTAAGGCCTAGGGGTGCCCTAGCCTGAAGGCTAGGGGAGCCCTAGCCTTAGCCTAGGGGACCCTAAGGCCTAGGGGTGCCCTAGCCTGAAGGCTAGGGGAGCCCTAGCCTTAGCCTAGGGGACCCTAAGGCCTAGGGGTGCCCTAGCCTGAAGGCTAGGGGAGCCCTAGCCTTAGCCTAGGGGACCCTAAGGCCTAGGGGTGCCCTAGCCTGAAGGCTAGGGGAGCCCTAGCCTTAGCCTAGGGGACCCTAAGGCCTAGGGGTGCCCTAGCCTGAAGGCTAGGGGAGCCCTAGCCTTAGCCTAGGGGACCCTAAGGCCTAGGGGTGCCCTAGCCTGAAGGCTAGGGGAGCCCTAGCCTTAGCCTAGGGGACCCTAAGGCCTAGGGGTGCCCTAGCCTGAAGGCTAGGGGAGCCCTAGCCTTAGCCTAGGGGACCCTAAGGCCTAGGGGTGCCCTAGCCTGAAGGCTAGGGGAGCCCTAGCCTTAGCCTAGGGGACCCTAAGGCCTAGGGGTGCCCTAGCCTGAAGGCTAGGGGAGCCCTAGCCTTAGCCTAGGGGACCCTAAGGCCTAGGGGTGCCCTAGCCTGAAGGCTAGGGGAGCCCTAGCCTTAGCCTAGGGGACCCTAAGGCCTAGGGGTGCCCTAGCCTGAAGGCTAGGGGAGCCCTGCCTTAGCCTAGGGGACCCTAAGGCCTAGGGGTGCCCTAGCCTGAAGGCTAGGGGAGCCCTAGCCTTAGCCTAGGGGAGCCTAAGGCCTAGGGGTGCCCTAGCCTGAAGGCTAGGGGAGCCCTAGCCTTAGCCTAGGGGAGCCTAAGGCCTAGGGGTGCCCTAGCCTGAAGGCTAGGGGAGCCCTAGCCTTAGCCTAGGGGAGCCTAAGGCCTAGGGGTGCCCTAGCCTGAAGGCTAGGGGAGCCCTAGCCTTAGCCTAGGGGAGCCTAAGGCCTAGGGGTGCCCTAGCCTGAAGGCTAGGGGAGCCCTAGCCTTAGCCTAGGGGAGCCTAAGGCCTAGGGGTGCCCTAGCCTGAAGGCTAGGGGAGCCCTAGCCTTAGCCTAGGGGAGCCTAAGGCCTAGGGGTGCCCTAGCCTGAAGGCTAGGGGAGCCCTAGCCTTAGCCTAGGGGAGCCTAAGGCCTAGGGGTGCCCTAGCCTGAAGGCTAGGGGAGCCCTAGCCTTAGCCTAGGGGAGCCTAAGGCCTAGGGGTGCCCTAGCCTGAAGGCTAGGGGAGCCCTAGCCTTAGCCTAGGGGAGCCTAAGGCCTAGGGGTGCCCTAGCCTGAAGGCTAGGGGAGCCCTAGCCTTAGCCTAGGGGAGCCTAAGGCCTAGGGGTGCCCTAGCCTGAAGGCTAGGGGAGCCCTAGCCTTAGCCTAGGGGAGCCTAAGGCCTAGGGGTGCCCTAGCCTGAAGGCTAGGGGAGCCCTAGCCTTAGCCTAGGGGAGCCCTAGCCTAAAGCCTAGGGGTGCCCTAGCCTGAAGGCTAGGGGAGCCCTAGCCTTAGCCTAGGGGAGCCCTAGCCTAAAGCCTAGGGGTGCCCTAGCCTGAAGGCTAGGGGAGCCCTAGCCTTAGCCTAGGGGAGCCCTAGCCTAAAGCCTAGGGGTGCCCTAGCCTAAAGGCTAGGGGAGCCCTAGCCTTAGCCTAGGGGAGCCCTAGCCTAAAGCCTAGGGGTGCCCTAGCCTGAAGGCTAGGGGAGCCCTAGCCTTAGCCTAGGGGAGCCCTAGCCTAAAGCCTAGGGGTGCCCTAGCCTGAAGGCTAGGGGAGCCCTAGCCTTAGCCTAGGGGAGCCCTAGCCTAAAGCCTAGGGGTGCCCTAGCCTGAAGGCTAGGGGAGCCCTAGCCTTAGCCTAGGGGAGCCCTAGCCTAAAGCCTAGGGGTGCCCTAGCCTGAAGGCTAGGGGAGCCCTAGCCTTAGCCTAGGGGAGCCCTAGCCTAAAGCCTAGGGGTGCCCTAGCCTGAAGGCTAGGGGAGCCCTAGCCTTAGCCTAGGGGAGCCCTAGCCTAAAGCCTAGGGGTGCCCTAGCCTGAAGGCTAGGGGAGCCCTAGCCTTAGCCTAGGGGAGCCCTAGCCTAAAGCCTAGGGGTGCCCTAGCCTGAAGGCTAGGGGAGCCCTAGCCTTAGCCTAGGGGAGCCCTAGCCTAAAGCCTAGGGGTGCCCTAGCCTGAAGGCTAGGGGAGCCCTAGCCTTAGCCTAGGGGAGCCCTAGCCTAAAGCCTAGGGGTGCCCTAGCCTGAAGGCAAGGGGAGCCCTAGCCTTAGCCTAGGGGAGCCCTAGCCTAAAGCCTAGGGGTGCCCTAGCCTGAAGGCAAGGGGAGCCCTAGCCTTAGCCTAGGGGAGCCCTAGCCTAAAGCCTAGGGGTGCCCTAGCCTGAAGGCAAGGGGAGCCCTAGCCTTAGCCTAGGGGAGCCCTAGCCTAAAGCCTAGGGGTGCCCTAGCCTGAAGGCTAGGGGAGCCCTAGCCTTAGCCTAGGGGAGCCCTAGCCTAAAGCCTAGGGGTGCCCTAGCCTGAAGGCTAGGGGAGCCCTAGCCTTAGCCTAGGGGAGCCCTAGCCTAAAGCCTAGGGGTGCCCTAGCCTGAAGGCTAGGGGAGCCCTAGCCTTAGCCTAGGGGAGCCCTAGCCTAAAGCCTAGGGGTGCCCTAGCCTGAAGGCTAGGGGAGCCCTAGCCTTAGCCTAGGGGAGCCCTAGCCTAAAGCCTAGGGGTGCCCTAGCCTGAAGGCTAGGGGAGCCCTAGCCTTAGCCTAGGGGAGCCCTAGCCTAAAGCCTAGGGGTGCCCTAGCCTGAAGGCTAGGGGAGCCCTAGCCTTAGCCTAGGGGAGCCCTAGCCTAAAGCCTAGGGGTGCCCTAGCCTGAAGGCTAGGCGAGCCCTAGCCTTAGCCTAGGGGAGCCCTAGCCTAAAACCTAGGGGTGCCCTAGCCTGAAGGCTAGGGGAGCCCTAGCCTTAGCCTAGGGGAGCCCTAGCCTAAAGCCTAGGGGTGCCCTAGCCTGAAGGCTAGGGGAGCCCTAGCCTTAGCCTAGGGGAGCCCTAGCCTAAAGCCTAGGGGTGCCCTAGCCTGAAGGCTAGGGGAGCCCTAGCCTTAGCCTAGGGGAGCCCTAGCCTAAAGCCTAGGGGTGCCCTAGCCTGAAGGCTAGGGGAGCCCTAGCCTTAGCCTAGGGGAGCCCTAGCCTAAAGCCTAGGGGTGCCCTAGCCTGAAGGCTAGGGGAGCCCTAGCCTTAGCCTAGGGGAGCCCTAGCCTAAAGCCTAGGGGTGCCCTAGCCTGAAGGCTAGGGGAGCCCTAGCCTTAGCCTAGGGGAGCCCTAGCCTAAAGCCTAGGGGTGCCCTAGCCTGAAGGCTAGGGGAGCCCTAGCCTTAGCCTAGGGGAGCCCTAGCCTAAAGCCTAGGGGTGCCCTAGCCTGAAGGCTAGGGGAGCCCTAGCCTTAGCCTAGGGGAGCCCTAGCCTAAAGCCTAGGGGTGCCCTAGCCTAAGGCTAGGGGAGCCCTAGCCTTAGCCTAGGGGAGCCCTAGCCTTAGCCTAGGGGAGCCTAAAGCCTAGGGGTGCCCTAGCCTGAAGGCTAGGGGAGCCCTAGCCTTAGCCTAGGGGAGCCTAAAGCCTAGGGGTGCCCTACCCTGAAGGCTAGGGGAGCCCTAGCCTTAGCCTAGGGGACCCTAAAGCCTAGGGGTGCCCTAGCCTGAAGGCTAGGGGAGCCCTAGCCTTAGCCTAGGGGACCCTAAAGCCTAGGGGTGCCCTAGCCTGAAGGCTAGGGGAGCCCTAGCCTTAGCCTAGGGGACCCTAAAGCCTAGGGGTGCCCTAGCCTGAAGGCTAGGGGAGCCCTAGCCTTAGCCTAGGGGAGCCCTAGCCTAAAGCCTAGGGGTGCCCTAGCCTGAAGGCTAGGGGAGCCCTAGCCTTAGCCTAGGGGAGCCTAAAGCCTAGGGGTGCCCTAGCCTGAAGGCTAGGGGAGCCCTAGCCTTAGCCTAGGGGAGCCCTAGCCTAAAGCCTAGGGGTGCCCTAGCCTGAAGGCTAGGGGAGCCCTAGCCTTAGCCTAGGGGAGCCTAAAGCCTAGGGGTGCCCTAGCCTGAAGGCTAGGGGAGCCCTAGCCTTAGCCTAGGGGAGCCTAAAGCCTAGGGGTGCCCTAGCCTGAAAGCTAGGGGAGCCCTAGCCTTAGCCTAGGGGAGCCCTAGCCTAAAGCCTAGGGGTGCCCTAGCCTGAAGGCTAGGGGAGCCCTAGCCTTAGCCTAGGGGAGCCTAAAGCCTAGGGGTGCCCTAGCCTGAAGGCTAGGGGAGCCCTAGCCTTAGCCTAGGGGAGCCCTAGCCTAAAGCCTAGGGGTGCCCTTGCCTGAAGGCTAGGGGAGCCCTAGCCTTAGCCTAGGGGAGCCTAAAGCCTAGGGGTGCCCTAGCCTGAAGGCTAGGGGAGCCCTAGCCTTAGCCTAGGGGAGCCCTAGCCTAAAGCCTAGGGGTGCCCTAGCCTGAAGGCTAGGGGAGCCCTAGCCTTAGCCTAGGGGACCCTAAGGCCTAGGGGTGCCCTAGCCTGAAGGCTAGGGGAGCCCTAGCCTTAGCCTAGGGGACCCTAAGGCCTAGGGGTGCCCTAGCCTGAAGGCTAGGGGAGCCCTAGCCTTAGCCTAGGGGACCCTAAGGCCTAGGGGTGCCCTAGCCTGAAGGCTAGGGGAGCCCTAGCCTTAGCCTAGGGGACCCTAAGGCCTAGGGGTGCCCTAGCCTGAAGGCTAGGGGAGCCCTAGCCTTAGCCTAGGGGACCCTAAGGCCTAGGGGTGCCCTAGCCTGAAGGCTAGGGGAGCCCTAGCCTTAGCCTAGGGGACCCTAAGGCCTAGGGGTGCCCTAGCCTGAAGGCTAGGGGAGCCCTAGCCTTAGCCTAGGGGACCCTAAGGCCTAGGGGTGCCCTAGCCTGAAGGCTAGGGGAGCCCTAGCCTTAGCCTAGGGGACCCTAAGGCCTAGGGGTGCCCTAGCCTGAAGGCTAGGGGAGCCCTAGCCTTAGCCTAGGGGACCCTAAGGCCTAGGGGTGCCCTAGCCTGAAGGCTAGGGGAGCCCTAGCCTTAGCCTAGGGGACCCTAAGGCCTAGGGGTGCCCTAGCCTGAAGGCTAGGGGAGCCCTAGCCTTAGCCTAGGGGACCCTAAGGCCTAGGGGTGCCCTAGCCTGAAGGCTAGGGGAGCCCTAGCCTTAGCCTAGGGGACCCTAAGGCCTAGGGGTGCCCTAGCCTGAAGGCTAGGGGAGCCCTAGCCTTAGCCTAGGGGACCCTAAGGCCTAGGGGTGCCCTAGCCTGAAGGCTAGGGGAGCCCTAGCCTTAGCCTAGGGGACCCTAAGGCCTAGGGGTGCCCTAGCCTGAAGGCTAGGGGAGCCCTAGCCTTAGCCTAGGGGACCCTAAGGCCTAGGGGTGCCCTAGCCTGAAGGCTAGGGGAGCCCTAGCCTTAGCCTAGGGGAGCCTAAGGCCTAGGGGTGCCCTAGCCTGAAGGCTAGGGGAGCCCTAGCCTTAGCCTAGGGGAGCCTAAGGCCTAGGGGTGCCCTAGCCTGAAGGCTAGGGGAGCCCTAGCCTTAGCCTAGGGGAGCCTAAGGCCTAGGGGTGCCCTAGCCTGAAGGCTAGGGGAGCCCTAGCCTTAGCCTAGGGGAGCCTAAGGCCTAGGGGTGCCCTAGCCTGAAGGCTAGGGGAGCCCTAGCCTTAGCCTAGGGGAGCCTAAGGCCTAGGGGTGCCCTAGCCTGAAGGCTAGGGGAGCCCTAGCCTTAGCCTAGGGGAGCCTAAGGCCTAGGGGTGCCCTAGCCTGAAGGCTAGGGGAGCCCTAGCCTTAGCCTAGGGGAGCCTAAGGCCTAGGGGTGCCCTAGCCTGAAGGCTAGGGGAGCCCTAGCCTTAGCCTAGGGGAGCCTAAGGCCTAGGGGTGCCCTAGCCTGAAGGCTAGGGGAGCCCTAGCCTTAGCCTAGGGGAGCCTAAGGCCTAGGGGTGCCCTAGCCTGAAGGCTAGGGGAGCCCTAGCCTTAGCCTAGGGGAGCCTAAGGCCTAGGGGTGCCCTAGCCTGAAGGCTAGGGGAGCCCTAGCCTTAGCCTAGGGGAGCCTAAGGCCTAGGGGTGCCCTAGCCTGAAGGCTAGGGGAGCCCTAGCCTTAGCCTAGGGGAGCCTAAGGCCTAGGGGTGCCCTAGCCTGAAGGCTAGGGGAGCCCTAGCCTTAGCCTAGGGGAGCCTAAGGCCTAGGGGTGCCCTAGCCTGAAGGCTAGGGGAGCCCTAGCCTTAGCCTAGGGGAGCCTAAGGCCTAGGGGTGCCCTAGCCTGAAGGCTAGGGGAGCCCTAGCCTTAGCCTAGGGGAGCCTAAGGCCTAGGGGTGCCCTAGCCTGAAGGCTAGGGGAGCCCTAGCCTTAGCCTAGGGGAGCCTAAGGCCTAGGGGTGCCCTAGCCTGAAGGCTAGGGGAGCCCTAGCCTTAGCCTAGGGGAGCCTAAGGCCTAGGGGTGCCCTAGCCTGAAGGCTAGGGGAGCCCTAGCCTTAGCCTAGGGGAGCCTAAGGCCTAGGGGTGCCCTAGCCTGAAGGCTAGGGGAGCCCTAGCCTTAGCCTAGGGGAGCCTAAGGCCTAGGGGTGCCCTAGCCTGAAGGCTAGGGGAGCCCTAGCCTTAGCCTAGGGGAGCCCTAGCCTAAAGCCTAGGGGTGCCCTAGCCTGAAGGCTAGGGGGGCCCTAGCCTTAGCCTAGGGGAGCCCTAGCCTAAAGCCTAGGGGTGCCCTAGCCTGAAGGCTAGGGGGGCCCTAGCCTTAGCCTAGGGGAGCCCTAGCCTAAAGCCTAGGGGTGCCCTAGCCTGAAGGCTAGGGGGGCCCTAGCCTTAGCCTAGGGGAGCCCTAGCCTAAAGCCTAGGGGTGCCCTAGCCTGAAGGCTAGGGGGGCCCTAGCCTTAGCCTAGGGGAGCCCTAGCCTAAAGCCTAGGGGTGCCCTAGCCTGAAGGCTAGGGGGGCCCTAGCCTTAGCCTAGGGGAGCCCTAGCCTAAAGCCTAGGGGTGCCCTAGCCTGAAGGCTAGGGGGGCCCTAGCCTTAGCCTAGGGGAGCCCTAGCCTAAAGCCTAGGGGTGCCCTAGCCTGAAGGCTAGGGGGGCCCTAGCCTTAGCCTAGGGGAGCCCTAGCCTAAAGCCTAGGGGTGCCCTAGCCTGAAGGCTAGGGGGGCCCTAGCCTTAGCCTAGGGGAGCCCTAGCCTAAAGCCTAGGGGTGCCCTAGCCTGAAGGCAAGGGGGGCCCTAGCCTTAGCCTAGGGGAGCCCTAGCCTAAAGCCTAGGGGTGCCCTAGCCTGAAGGCAAGGGGGGCCCTAGCCTTAGCCTAGGGGAGCCCTAGCCTAAAGCCTAGGGGTGCCCTAGCCTGAAGGCAAGGGGGGCCCTAGCCTTAGCCTAGGGGAGCCCTAGCCTAAAGCCTAGGGGTGCCCTAGCCTGAAGGCAAGGGGGGCCCTAGCCTTAGCCTAGGGGAGCCCTAGCCTAAAGCCTAGGGGTGCCCTAGCCTGAAGGCAAGGGGGGCCCTAGCCTTAGCCTAGGGGAGCCCTAGCCTAAAGCCTAGGGGTGCCCTAGCCTGAAGGCAAGGGGGGCCCTAGCCTTAGCCTAGGGGAGCCCTAGCCTAAAGCCTAGGGGTGCCCTAGCCTGAAGGCAAGGGGGGGCCCTAGCCTTAGCCTAGGGGAGCCCTAGCCTAAAGCCTAGGGGTGCCCTAGCCTGAAGGCTAGGGGAGGCCCTAGCCTTAGCCTAGGGGAGCCCTAGCCTAAAGCCTAGGGGTGCCCTAGCCTGAAGGCTAGGGGAGCCCTAGCCTTAGCCTAGGGGAGCCCTAGCCTAAAGCCTAGGGGTGCCCTAGCCTGAAGGCTAGGGGAGCCCTAGCCTTAGCCTAGGGGAGCCCTAGCCTAAAGCCTAGGGGTGCCCTAGCCTGAAGGCTAGGGGAGCCCTAGCCTTAGCCTAGGGGAGCCCTAGCCTAAAGCCTAGGGGTGCCCTAGCCTGAAGGCTAGGGGGGCCCTAGCCTTAGCCTAGGGGAGCCCTAGCCTAAAGCCTAGGGGTGCCCTAGCCTGAAGGCTAGGGGGGCCCTAGCCTTAGCCTAGGGGAGCCCTAGCCTAAAGCCTAGGGGTGCCCTAGCCTGAAGGCTAGGGGGGCCCTAGCCTTAGCCTAGGGGAGCCCTAGCCTAAAGCCTAGGGGTGCCCTAGCCTGAAGGCTAGGGGGGCCCTAGCCTTAGCCTAGGGGAGCCCTAGCCTAAAGCCTAGGGGTGCCCTAGCCTGAAGGCTAGGGGGGCCCTAGCCTTAGCCTAGGGGAGCCCTAGCCTAAAGCCTAGGGGTGCCCTAGCCTGAAGGCTAGGGGGGGCCCTAGCCTTAGCCTAGGGGAGCCCTAGCCTAAAGCCTAGGGGTGCCCTAGCCTGAAGGCTAGGGGGGCCCTAGCCTTAGCCTAGGGGAGCCCTAGCCTAAAGCCTAGGGGTGCCCTAGCCTGAAGGCTAGGGGGGCCCTAGCCTTAGCCTAGGGGAGCCCTAGCCTAAAGCCTAGGGGTGCCCTAGCCTGAAGGCTAGGGGGGCCCTAGCCTTAGCCTAGGGGAGCCCTAGCCTAAAGCCTAGGGGTGCCCTAGCCTGAAGGCTAGGGGGGCCCTAGCCTTAGCCTAGGGGAGCCCTAGCCTAAAGCCTAGGGGTGCCCTAGCCTGAAGGCTAGGGGGGCCCTAGCCTTAGCCTAGGGGAGCCCTAGCCTAAAGCCTAGGGGTGCCCTAGCCTGAAGGCTAGGGGGGCCCTAGCCTTAGCCTAGGGGAGCCCTAGCCTAAAGCCTAGGGGTGCCCTAGCCTGAAGGCTAGGGGGGCCCTAGCCTTAGCCTAGGGGAGCCCTAGCCTAAAGCCTAGGGGTGCCCTAGCCTGAAGGCTAGGGGGGCCCTAGCCTTAGCCTAGGGGAGCCCTAGCCTTAGCCTAGGGGACCCTAAGGCCTAGGGGTGCCCTAGCCTGAAGGCTAGGGGAGCCCTAGCCTTAGCCTAGGGGAGCCTAAGGCCTAGGGGTGCCCTAGCCTGAAGGCTAGGGGAGCCCTAGCCTTAGCCTAGGGGAGCCTAAGGCCTAGGGGTGCCCTAGCCTGAAGGCTAGGGGAGCCCTAGCCTTAGCCTAGGGGAGCCTAAGGCCTAGGGGTGCCCTAGCCTGAAGGCTAGGGGAGCCCTAGCCTTAGCCTAGGGGAGCCTAAGGCCTAGGGGTGCCCTAGCCTGAAGGCTAGGGGAGCCCTAGCCTTAGCCTAGGGGACCCTAAGGCCTAGGGGTGCCCTAGCCTGAAGGCTAGGGGAGCCCTAGCCTTAGCCTAGGGGACCCTAAGGCCTAGGGGTGCCCTAGCCTGAAGGCTAGGGGAGCCCTAGCCTTAGCCTAGGGGACCCTAAGGCCTAGGGGTGCCCTAGCCTGAAGGCTAGGGGAGCCCTAGCCTTAGCCTAGGGGAGGGCCTAAGGCTAGGGGCTAGCCAGAACTAGAGCCCTAGCCTTAGCCTAGGGGAGCCTAAGGCCTAGGGGTGCCCTAGCTGAAGGCGGGATACACACCCCACAGATCCCTAGCCTTAGCTAGGGGAGCCTAAGGCCTAGGGGTGCCCTAGCCTGAAGGCTAGGGGAGCCCTAGCCTAGCCTAGGGAGCCTAAGGCCTAGGGGTGCCCTAGCCTGAAGGCTAGGGGAGCCCTAGCCTTAGCCTAGGGGAGCCTAAGGCCTAGGGGTGCCCTAGCCTGAAGGCTAGGGGAGCCCTAGCCTTAGCCTAGGGGAGCCTAAGGCCTAGGGGTGCCCTAGCCTGAAGGCTAGGGGAGCCCTAGCCTTAGCCTAGGGGAGCCTAAGGCCTAGGGGTGCCCTAGCCTGAAGGCTAGGGGAGCCCTAGCCTTAGCCTAGGGGAGCCTAAGGCCTAGGGGTGCCCTAGCCTGAAGGCTAGGGGAGCCCTAGCCTTAGCCTAGGGGAGCCTAAGGCCTAGGGGTGCCCTAGCCTGAAGGCTAGGGGAGCCCTAGCCTTAGCCTAGGGGAGCCTAAGGCCTAGGGGTGCCCTAGCCTGAAGGCTAGGGGAGCCCTAGCCTTAGCCTAGGGGAGCTAGCCTAAGGCCTAGGGGTGCCCTAGCCTGAAGGCTAGGGGAGCCCTAGCCTTAGCCTAGGGGAGCCTAAGGCCTAGGGGTGCCCTAGCCTGAAGGCTAGGGGAGCCCTAGCCTTAGCCTAGGGGAGCCCTAGCCTAAAGCCTAGGGGTGCCCTAGCCTGAAGGCTAGGGGAGGCCCTAGCCTTAGCCTAGGGGAGCCCTAGCCTAAAGCCTAGGGGTGCCCTAGCCTGAAGGCTAGGGGGGCCCTAGCCTTAGCCTAGGGGAGCCCTAGCCTAAAGCCTAGGGGTGCCCTAGCCTGAAGGCTAGGGGGGCCCTAGCCTTAGCCTAGGGGAGCCCTAGCCTAAAGCCTAGGGGTGCCCTAGCCTGAAGGCTAGGGGGGCCCTAGCCTTAGCCTAGGGGAGCCCTAGCCTAAAGCCTAGGGGTGCCCTAGCCTGAAGGCTAGGGGGGCCCTAGCCTTAGCCTAGGGGAGCCCTAGCCTAAAGCCTAGGGGTGCCCTAGCCTGAAGGCTAGGGGGCCCTAGCCTTAGCCTAGGGGAGCCCTAGCCTAAAGCCTAGGGGTGCCCTAGCCTGAAGGCTAGGGGGGCCCTAGCCTTAGCCTAGGGGAGCCCTAGCCTAAAGCCTAGGGGTGCCCTAGCCTGAAGGCTAGGGGGGCCCTAGCCTTAGCCTAGGGGAGCCCTAGCCTAAAGCCTAGGGTGCCCTAGCCTGAAGGCTAGGGGGGCCCTAGCCTTAGCCTAGGGGAGCCCTAGCCTAAAGCCTAGGGGTGCCCTAGCCTGAAGGCTAGGGGGGCCCTAGCCTTAGCCTAGGGGAGCCCTAGCCTAAAGCCTAGGGGTGCCCTAGCCTGAAGGCAAGGGGGGCCCTAGCCTTAGCCTAGGGGAGCCCTAGCCTAAAGCCTAGGGGTGCCCTAGCCTGAAGGCAAGGGGGGCCCTAGCCTTAGCCTAGGGGAGCCCTAGCCTAAAGCCTAGGGGTGCCCTAGCCTGAAGGCAAGGGGGGCCCTAGCCTTAGCCTAGGGGAGCCCTAGCCTAAAGCCTAGGGGTGCCCTAGCCTGAAGGCAAGGGGGGCCCTAGCCTTAGCCTAGGGGAGCCCTAGCCTAAAGCCTAGGGGTGCCCTAGCCTGAAGGCAAGGGGGGCCCTAGCCTTAGCCTAGGGGAGCCCTAGCCTAAAGCCTAGGGGTGCCCTAGCCTGAAGGCAAGGGGGGCCCTAGCCTTAGCCTAGGGGAGCCCTAGCCTAAAGCCTAGGGGTGCCCTAGCCTGAAGGCTAGGGGGCCCTAGCCTTAGCCTAGGGGAGCCCTAGCCTAAAGCCTAGGGGTGCCCTAGCCTGAAGGCTAGGGGGAGCCCTAGCCTTAGCCTAGGGGAGCCCTAGCCTAAAGCCTAGGGGTGCCCTAGCCTGAAGGCTAGGGGGGCCCTAGCCTTAGCCTAGGGGAGCCCTAGCCTAAAGCCTAGGGGTGCCCTAGCCTGAAGGCTAGGGGGGCCCTAGCCTTAGCCTAGGGGAGCCCTAGCCTAAAGCCTAGGGGTGCCCTAGCCTGAAGGCTAGGGGGGCCCTAGCCTTAGCCTAGGGAGCCCTAGCCTAAAGCCTAGGGGTGCCCTAGCCTGAAGGCTAGGGGGGCCCTAGCCTTAGCCTAGGGGAGCCCTAGCCTAAAGCCTAGGGGTGCCCTAGCCTGAAGGCTAGGGGGGCCCTAGCCTTAGCCTAGGGGAGCCCTAGCCTAAAGCCTAGGGGTGCCCTAGCCTGAAGGCTAGGGGGGCCCTAGCCTTAGCCTAGGGGAGCCCTAGCCTAAAGCCTAGGGGTGCCCTAGCCTGAAGGCTAGGGGGGCCCTAGCCTTAGCCTAGGGGAGCCCTAGCCTAAAGCCTAGGGGTGCCCTAGCCTGAAGGCTAGGGGGGCCCTAGCCTTAGCCTAGGGGAGCCCTAGCCTAAAGCCTAGGGGTGCCCTAGCCTGAAGGCTAGGGGGCCCTAGCCTTAGCCTAGGGGAGCCCTAGCCTAAAGCCTAGGGGTGCCCTAGCCTGAAGGCTAGGGGGGCCCTAGCCTTAGCCTAGGGGAGCCCTAGCCTAAAGCCTAGGGGTGCCCTAGCCTGAAGGCTAGGGGGGCCCTAGCCTTAGCCTAGGGGAGCCCTAGCCTAAAGCCTAGGGGTGCCCTAGCCTGAAGGCTAGGGGGGCCCTAGCCTTAGCCTAGGGGAGCCCTAGCCTAAAGCCTAGGGGTGCCCTAGCCTGAAGGCTAGGGGGGCCCTAGCCTTAGCCTAGGGGAGCCCTAGCCTAAAGCCTAGGGGTGCCCTAGCCTGAAGGCTAGGGGGGCCCTAGCCTTAGCCTAGGGGAGCCCTAGCCTAAAGCCTAGGGGTGCCCTAGCCTGAAGGCTAGGGGGGCCCTAGCCTTAGCCTAGGGGAGCCCTAGCCTAAAGCCTAGGGGTGCCCTAGCCTGAAGGCTAGGGGGGCCCTAGCCTTAGCCTAGGGGAGCCCTAGCCTAAAGCCTAGGGGTGCCCTAGCCTGAAGGCTAGGGGGGCCCTAGCCTTAGCCTAGGGGAGCCCTAGCCTAAAGCCTAGGGGTGCCCTAGCCTGAAGGCTAGGGGGGCCCTAGCCTTAGCCTAGGGGAGCCCTAGCCTAAAGCCTAGGGGTGCCCTAGCCTGAAGGCTAGGGGGCCCTAGCCTTAGCCTAGGGGAGCCCTAGCCTAAAGCCTAGGGGTGCCCTAGCCTGAAGGCTAGGGGGGCCCTAGCCTTAGCCTAGGGGAGCCCTAGCCTAAAGCCTAGGGGTGCCCTAGCCTGAAGGCTAGGGGGGCCCTAGCCTTAGCCTAGGGGAGCCCTAGCCTAAAGCCTAGGGGTGCCCTAGCCTGAAGGCTAGGGGGGCCCTAGCCTTAGCCTAGGGGAGCCCTAGCCTAAAGCCTAGGGGTGCCCTAGCCTGAAGGCAAGGGGGGCCCTAGCCTTAGCCTAGGGGAGCCCTAGCCTAAAGCCTAGGGGTGCCCTAGCCTGAAGGCAAGGGGGGGCCCTAGCCTTAGCCTAGGGGAGCCCTAGCCTAAAGCCTAGGGGTGCCCTAGCCTGAAGGCAAGGGGGGGCCCTAGCCTTAGCCTAGGGGAGCCCTAGCCTAAAGCCTAGGGGTGCCCTAGCCTGAAGGCAAGGGGGGCCCTAGCCTTAGCCTAGGGGAGCCCTAGCCTAAAGCCTAGGGGTGCCCTAGCCTGAAGGCAAGGGGGGGCCCTAGCCTTAGCCTAGGGGAGCCCTAGCCTAAAGCCTAGGGGTGCCCTAGCCTGAAGGCAAGGGGGGCCCTAGCCTTAGCCTAGGGGAGCCCTAGCCTAAAGCCTAGGGGTGCCCTAGCCTGAAGGCAAGGGGGGCCCTAGCCTTAGCCTAGGGGAGCCCTAGCCTAAAGCCTAGGGGTGCCCTAGCCTGAAGGCTAGGGGAGCCCTAGCCTTAGCCTAGGGGAGCCCTAGCCTAAAGCCTAGGGGTGCCCTAGCCTGAAGGCTAGGGGAGCGCTAGCCTTAGCCTAGGGGAGCCCTAGCCTAAAGCCTAGGGGTGCCCTAGCCTGAAGGCTAGGGGAGCCCTAGCCTTAGCCTAGGGGAGCCCTAGCCTAAAGCCTAGGGGTGCCCTAGCCTGAAGGCTAGGGGAGCCCTAGCCTTAGCCTAGGGGAGCCCTAGCCTAAAGCCTAGGGGTGCCCTAGCCTGAAGGCTAGGGGAGCCCTAGCCTTAGCCTAGGGGAGCCCTAGCCTAAAGCCTAGGGGTGCCCTAGCCTGAAGGCTAGGGGAGCCCTAGCCTTAGCCTAGGGGAGCCCTAGCCTAAAGCCTAGGGGTGCCCTAGCCTGAAGGCTAGGGGAGCCCTAGCCTTAGCCTAGGGGAGCCCTAGCCTAAAGCCTAGGGGTGCCCTAGCCTGAAGGCTAGGGGAGCCCTAGCCTTAGCCTAGGGGAGCCCTAGCCTAAAGCCTAGGGGTGCCCTAGCCTGAAGGCTAGGGGAGCCCTAGCCTTAGCCTAGGGGAGCCCTAGCCTAAAGCCTAGGGGTGCCCTAGCCTGAAGGCTAGGGGAGCCCTAGCCTTAGCCTAGGGGAGCCCTAGCCTAAAGCCTAGGGGTGCCCTAGCCTGAAGGCTAGGGGAGCCCTAGCCTTAGCCTAGGGGAGCCCTAGCCTAAAGCCTAGGGGTGCCCTAGCCTGAAGGCTAGGGGAGCCCTAGCCTTAGCCTAGGGGAGCCCTAGCCTAAAGCCTAGGGGTGCCCTAGCCTGAAGGCTAGGGGAGCCCTAGCCTTAGCCTAGGGGAGCCCTAGCCTAAAGCCTAGGGGTGCCCTAGCCTGAAGGCTAGGGGAGCCCTAGCCTTAGCCTAGGGGAGCCCTAGCCTAAAGCCTAGGGGTGCCCTAGCCTGAAGGCTAGGGGAGCCCTAGCCTTAGCCTAGGGGAGCCCTAGCCTAAAGCCTAGGGGTGCCCTAGCCTGAAGGCTAGGGGAGCCCTAGCCTTAGCCTAGGGGAGCCCTAGCCTAAAGCCTAGGGGTGCCCTAGCCTGAAGGCTAGGGGAGCCCTAGCCTTAGCCTAGGGGAGCCCTAGCCTAAAGCCTAGGGGTGCCCTAGCCTGAAGGCTAGGGGAGCCCTAGCCTTAGCCTAGGGGAGCCTAAAGCCTAGGGGTGCCCTAGCCTGAAGGCTAGGGGAGCCCTAGCCTTAGCCTAGGGGAGCCCTAGCCTAAAGCCTAGGGGTGCCCTAGCCTGAAGGCTAGGGGAGCCCTAGCCTTAGCCTAGGGGAGCCTAAAGCCTAGGGGTGCCCTAGCCTGAAGGCTAGGGGAGCCCTAGCCTTAGCCTAGGGGAGCCCTAGCCTAAAGCCTAGGGGTGCCCTAGCCTGAAGGCTAGGGGAGCCCTAGCCTTAGCCTAGGGGAGCCTAAAGCCTAGGGGTGCCCTAGCCTGAAGGCTAGGGGAGCCCTAGCCTTAGCCTAGGGGAGCCCTAGCCTAAAGCCTAGGGGTGCCCTAGCCTGAAGGCTAGGGGAGCCCTAGCCTTAGCCTAGGGGAGCCTAAAGCCTAGGGGTGCCCTAGCCTGAAGGCTAGGGGAGCCCTAGCCTTAGCCTAGGGGAGCCTAAAGCCTAGGGGTGCCCTAGCCTGAAGGCTAGGGGAGCCCTAGCCTTAGCCTAGGGGAGCCCTAGCCTAAAGCCTAGGGGTGCCCTAGCCTGAAGGCTAGGGGAGCCCTAGCCTTAGCCTAGGGGAGCCTAAAGCCTAGGGGTGCCCTAGCCTGAAGGCTAGGGGAGCCCTAGCCTTAGCCTAGGGGAGCCCTAGCCTAAAGCCTAGGGGTGCCCTAGCCTGAAGGCTAGGGGAGCCTAGCCTTAGCCTAGGGGAGCCTAAAGCCTAGGGGTGCCCTAGCCTGAAGGCTAGGGGAGCCCTAGCCTTAGCCTAGGGGAGCCCTAGCCTAAAGCCTAGGGGTGCCCTAGCCTGAAGGCTAGGGGAGCCCTAGCCTTAGCCTAGGGGAGCCTAAAGCCTAGGGGTGCCCTAGCCTGAAGGCTAGGGGAGCCCTAGCCTTAGCCTAGGGGAGCCCTAGCCTAAAGCCTAGGGGTGCCCTAGCCTGAAGGCTAGGGGAGCCCTAGCCTTAGCCTAGGGGAGCCTAAAGCCTAGGGGTGCCCTAGCCTGAAGGCTAGGGGAGCCCTAGCCTTAGCCTAGGGGAGCCTAAAGCCTAGGGGTGCCCTAGCCTGAAGGCTAGGGGAGCCCTAGCCTTAGCCTAGGGGAGCCCTAGCCTAAAGCCTAGGGGTGCCCTAGCCTGAAGGCTAGGGGAGCCCTAGCCTTAGCCTAGGGGAGCCTAAAGCCTAGGGGTGCCCTAGCCTGAAGGCTAGGGGAGCCCTAGCCTTAGCCTAGGGGAGCCCTAGCCTAAAGCCTAGGGGTGCCCTAGCCTGAAGGCTAGGGGAGCCCTAGCCTTAGCCTAGGGGAGCCTAAAGCCTAGGGGTGCCCTAGCCTGAAGGCTAGGGGAGCCCTAGCCTTAGCCTAGGGGAGCCTAAAGCCTAGGGGTGCCCTAGCCTGAAGGCTAGGGGAGCCCTAGCCTTAGCCTAGGGGAGCCTAAAGCCTAGGGGTGCCCTAGCCTGAAGGCTAGGGGAGCCCTATCCTTAGCCTAGGGGAGCCCTAGCCTAAAGCCTAGGGGTGCCCTAGCCTGAAGGCTAGGGGAGCCCTAGCCTTAGCCTAGGGGAGCCCTAGCCTAAAGCCTAGGGGTGCCCTAGCCTGAAGGCTAGGGGAGCCCTAGCCTTAGCCTAGGGGAGCCCTAGCCTAAAGCCTAGGGGATGCCCTAGCCTGAAGGCTAGGGGAGCCCTAGCCTTAGCCTAGGGGAGCCCTAGCCTAAAGCCTAGGGGTGCCCTAGCCTGAAGGCTAGGGGAGCCCTAGCCTTAGCCTAGGGGAGCCCTAGCCTAAAGCCTAGGGGTGCCCTAGCCTGAAGGCAAGGGGAGCCCTAGCCTTAGCCTAGGGGAGCCCTAGCCTAAAGCCTAGGGGTGCCCTAGCCTGAAGGCAAGGGGAGCCCTAGCCTTAGCCTAGGGGAGCCCTAGCCTAAAGCCTAGGGGTGCCCTAGCCTGAAGGCTAGGGGAGCCCTAGCCTTAGCCTAGGGGAGCCCTAGCCTAAAGCCTAGGGGTGCCCTAGCCTGAAGGCTAGGGGAGCCCTAGCCTTAGCCTAGGGGAGCCCTAGCCTAAAGCCTAGGGGTGCCCTAGCCTGAAGGCTAGGGGAGCCCTAGCCTTAGCCTAGGGGAGCCCTAGCCTAAAGCCTAGGGGTGCCCTAGCCTGAAGGCTAGGGGAGCCCTAGCCTTAGCCTAGGGGAGCCCTAGCCTAAAGCCTAGGGGTGCCCTAGCCTGAAGGCTAGGGGAGCCCTAGCCTTAGCCTAGGGGAGCCCTAGCCTAAAGCCTAGGGGTGCCCTAGCCTGAAGGCTAGGGGAGCCCTAGCCTTAGCCTAGGGGAGCCCTAGCCTAAAGCCTAGGGGTGCCCTAGCCTGAAGGCTAGGGGAGCCCTAGCCTTAGCCTAGGGGAGCCCTAGCCTAAAGCCTAGGGGTGCCCTAGCCTGAAGGCTAGGGGAGCCCTAGCCTTAGCCTAGGGGAGCCCTAGCCTAAAGCCTAGGGGTGCCCTAGCCTAAAGCCTAGGGGTGCCCTAGCCTGAAGGCTAGGGGAGCCCTAGCCTTAGCCTAGGGGAGCCCTAGCCTAAAGCCTAGGGGTGCCCTAGCCTGAAGGCTAGGGGAGCCCTAGCCTTAGCCTAGGGGAGCCCTAGCCTAAAGCCTAGGGGTGCCCTAGCCTGAAGGCTAGGGGAGCCCTAGCCTTAGCCTAGGGGAGCCCTAGCCTAAAGCCTAGGGGTGCCCTAGCCTGAAGGCTAGGGGAGCCCTAGCCTTAGCCTAGGGGAGCCCTAGCCTAAAGCCTAGGGGTGCCCTAGCCTGAAGGCTAGGGGAGCCCTAGCCTTAGCCTAGGGGAGCCCTAGCCTAAAGCCTAGGGGTGCCCTAGCCTGAAGGCTAGGGGAGCCCTAGCCTTAGCCTAGGGGAGCCCTAGCCTAAAGCCTAGGGGTGCCCTAGCCTGAAGGCTAGGGGAGCCCTAGCCTTAGCCTAGGGGAGCCCTAGCCTAAAGCCTAGGGGTGCCCTAGCCTGAAGGCTAGGGGAGCCCTAGCCTTAGCCTAGGGGAGCCCTAGCCTAAAGCCTAGGGGTGCCCTAGCCTGAAGGCTAGGGGAGCCCTAGCCTTAGCCTAGGGGAGCCCTAGCCTAAAGCCTAGGGGTGCCCTAGCCTGAAGGCTAGGGGAGCCCTAGCCTTAGCCTAGGGGAGCCCTAGCCTAAAGCCTAGGGGTGCCCTAGCCTGAAGGCTAGGGGAGCCCTAGCCTTAGCCTAGGGGAGCCCTAGCCTAAAGCCTAGGGGTGCCCTAGCCTGAAGGCTAGGGGAGCCCTAGCCTTAGCCTAGGGGAGCCCTAGCCTAAAGCCTAGGGGTGCCCTAGCCTGAAGGCTAGGGGAGCCCTAGCCTTAGCCTAGGGGAGCCCTAGCCTAAAGCCTAGGGGTGCCCTAGCCTGAAGGCTAGGGGAGCCCTAGCCTTAGCCTAGGGGAGCCCTAGCCTAAAGCCTAGGGGTGCCCTAGCCTGAAGGCTAGGGGAGCCCTAGCCTTAGCCTAGGGGAGCCCTAGCCT
>NW_027458440.1:0-48617 GCF_050624435.1 Tenrec ecaudatus
GGCACCCCTAGGCTTTAGGCGAGGGCTCCCCTAGGCTAAGGCTCGGGCTCCCCTAGCCTTCAGGCTAGGGCACCCCTAGGCTTTAGGCGAGGGCTCCCCTAGGCTAAGGCTCGGGCTCCCCTAGCCTTCAGGCTAGGGCACCCCTAGGCTTTAGGCGAGGGCTCCCCTAGGCTAAGGCTCGGGCTCCCCTAGCCTTCAGGCTAGGGCACCCCTAGGCTTTAGGCGAGGGCTCCCCTAGGCTAAGGCTCGGGCTCCCCTAGCCTTCAGGCTAGGGCACCCCTAGGCTTTAGGCGAGGGCTCCCCTAGCCTTCAGGCTAGGGCACCCCTAGGCTTTAGGCTCGGGCTCCCCTAGGCTAAGGCTCGGGCTCCCCTAGCCTTCAGGCTAGGGCACCCCTAGGCTTTAGGCTCGGGCTCCCCTAGGCTAAGGCTCGGGCTCCCCTAGCCTTCAGGCTAGGGCACCCCTAGGCTTTAGGCTCGGGCTCCCCTAGGCTAAGGCTCGGGCTCCCCTAGCCTTCAGGCTAGGGCACCCCTAGGCTTTAGGCTCGGGCTCCCCTAGGCTAAGGCTCGGGCTCCCCTAGCCTTCAGGCTAGGGCACCCCTAGGCTTTAGGCTCGGGCTCCCCTAGGCTAAGGCTCGGGCTCCCCTAGCCTTCAGGCTAGGGCACCCCTAGGCTTTAGGCTCGGGCTCCCCTAGGCTAAGGCTCGGGCTCCCCTAGCCTTCAGGCTAGGGCACCCCTAGGCTTTAGGCTCGGGCTCCCCTAGGCTAAGGCTCGGGCTCCCCTAGCCTTCAGGCTAGGGCACCCCTAGGCTTTAGGCTCGGGCTCCCCTAGGCTAAGGCTCGGGCTCCCCTAGCCTTCAGGCTAGGGCACCCCTAGGCTTTAGGCTCGGGCTCCCCTAGGCTAAGGCTCGGGCTCCCCTAGCCTTCAGGCTAGGGCACCCCTAGGCTTTAGGCTCGGGCTCCCCTAGGCTAAGGCTCGGGCTCCCCTAGCCTTCAGGCTAGGGCACCCCTAGGCTTTAGGCTCGGGCTCCCCTAGGCTAAGGCTCGGGCTCCCCTAGCCTTCAGGCTAGGGCACCCCTAGGCTTTAGGCTCGGGCTCCCCTAGGCTAAGGCTCGGGCTCCCCTAGCCTTCAGGCTAGGGCACCCCTAGGCTTTAGGCTCGGGCTCCCCTAGGCTAAGGCTCGGGCTCCCCTAGCCTTCAGGCTAGGGCACCCCTAGGCTTTAGGCTCGGGCTCCCCTAGGCTAAGGCTCGGGCTCCCCTAGCCTTCAGGCTAGGGCACCCCTAGGCTTTAGGCTCGGGCTCCCCTAGGCTAAGGCTCGGGCTCCCCTAGCCTTCAGGCTAGGGCACCCCTAGGCTTTAGGCTCGGGCTCCCCTAGGCTAAGGCTCGGGCTCCCCTAGCCTTCAGGCTAGGGCACCCCTAGGCTTTAGGCGAGGGCTCCCCTAGGCTAAGGCTCGGGCTCCCCTAGCCTTCAGGCTAGGGCACCCCTAGGCTTTAGGCGAGGGCTCCCCTAGGCTAAGGCTCGGGCTCCCCTAGCCTTCAGGCTAGGGCACCCCTAGGCTTTAGGCGAGGGCTCCCCTAGGCTAAGGCTCGGGCTCCCCTAGCCTTCAGGCTAGGGCACCCCTAGGCTTTAGGCGAGGGCTCCCCTAGGCTAAGGCTCGGGCTCCCCTAGCCTTCAGGCTAGGGCACCCCTAGGCTTTAGGCGAGGGCTCCCCTAGGCTAAGGCTCGGGCTCCCCTAGCCTTCAGGCTAGGGCACCCCTAGGCTTTAGGCGAGGGCTCCCCTAGGCTAAGGCTCGGGCTCCCCTAGCCTTCAGGCTAGGGCACCCCTAGGCTTTAGGCTCGGGCTCCCCTAGGCTAAGGCTCGGGCTCCCCTAGCCTTCAGGCTAGGGCACCCCTAGGCTTTAGGCTCGGGCTCCCCTAGGCTAAGGCTCGGGCTCCCCTATCCTTCAGGCTAGGGCACCCCTAGGCTTTAGGCTCGGGCTCCCCTAGGCTAAGGCTCGGGCTCCCCTAGCCTTCAGGCTAGGGCACCCCTAGGCTTTAGGCTCGGGCTCCCCTAGGCTAAGGCTCGGGCTCCCCTAGCCATCAGGCTAGGGCACCCCTAGGCTTTAGGCTCGGGCTCCCCTAGGCTAAGGCTCGGGCTCCCCTAGCCTTCAGGCTAGGGCACCCCTAGGCTTTAGGCTCGGGCTCCCCTAGGCTAAGGCTCGGGCTCCCCTAGCCTTCAGGCTAGGGCACCCCTAGGCTTTAGGCTCGGGCTCCCCTAGGCTAAGGCTCGGGCTCCCCTAGCCTTCAGGCTAGGGCACCCCTAGGCTTTAGGCTCGGGCTCCCCTAGGCTAAGGCTCGGCTCCCCTAGCCTTCAGGCTAGGGCACCCCTAGGCTTTAGGCTCCCCTAGGCTAAGGCTCGGGCTCCCCTAGCCTTCAGGCTAGGGCACCCCTAGGCTTTAGGCTCCCCTAGGCTAAGGCTCGGGCTCCCCTAGCCTTCAGGCTAGGGCACCCCTAGGCTTTAGGCTCGGGCTCCCCTAGGCTAAGGCTCGGGCTCCCCTAGCCTTCAGGCTAGGGCACCCCTAGGCTTTAGGCTCCCCTAGGCTAAGGATCGGGCTCCCATAGCCTTCAGGCTAGGGCACCCCTAGGCTTTAGGCTCGGGCTCCCCTAAGCTAAGGCTTCGGCTCCCCTAGCCTTCAGGCTAGGGCACCCCTAGGCTTTAGGCTCCCCTAGGCTAAGGCTCGGGCTCCCCTAGCCTTCAGGCTAGGGCACCCCTAGGCTTTAGGCTCGGGCTCCCCTAGGCTAAGGCTCGGGCTCCCCTAGCCTTCAGGCTAGAGCACCCCTAGGCTTTAGGCTCCCCTAGGCTAAGGCTCGGGCTCCCCTAGCCTTCAGGCTAGGGCACCCCTAGGCTTTAGGCTCGGGCTCCCCTAGGCTAAGGCTCGGGCTCCCCTAGCCTTCAGGCTAGGGCTCCCCTAGGCTTTAGGCTCCCCTAGGCTAAGGCTCGGGCTCCCCTAGCCTTCAGGCTAGGGCACCCCTAGGCTTTAGGCTCGGGCTCCCCTAGGCTAAGGCTCGGGCTCCCCTAGCCTTCAGGCTAGGGCACCCCTAGGCTTTAGGCTCCCCTAGGCTAAGGCTCGGGCTCCCCTAGCCTTCAGGCTAGGGCACCCCTAGGCTTTAGGCTCGGGCTCCCCTAGGCTAAGGCTCGGGCTCCCCTAGCCTTCAGGCTAGGGCACCCCTAGGCTTTAGGCTCCCCTAGGCTAAGGCTCGGGCTCCCCTAGCCTTCAGGCTAGGGCACCCCTAGGCTTTAGGCTCGGGCTCCCCTAGGCTAAGGCTCGGGCTCCCCTAGCCTTCAGGCTAGGGCACCCCTAGGCTTTAGGCTCCTCTAGGCTAAGGCTCGGGCTCCCCTAGCATTCAGGCTAGGGCACCCCTAGGCTTTAGGCTCGGGCTCCCCTAGGCTAAGGCTAGGGCTCCCCTAGCCTTCAGGCTAGGGCACCCCTAGGCTTTAGGCTCCCCTAGGCTAAGGCTAGGGCTCCCCTAGCCTTCAGGCTAGGGCACCCCTAGGCTTTAGGCTCCCCTAGGCTAAGGCTAGGGCTCCCCTAGCCTTCAGGCTAGGGCACCCCTAGGCTTTAGCCTCCCCTAGGCTAAGGCTAGGGCTCCCCTAGCCTTCAGGCTAGGGCACCCCTAGGCTTTAGGCTCCCCTAGGCTAAGGCTAGGGCTCCCCTAGCCTTCAGGCTAGGGCACCCCTAGGCTTTAGGCTCGGGCTCCCCTAGGCTAAGGCTAGGGCTCCCCTAGCCTTCAGGCTAGGGCACCCCTAGGCTTTAGGCTCGGGCTCCCCTAGGCTAAGGCTAGGGCTCCCCTAGCCTTCAGGCTAGGGCACCCCTAGGCTTTAGGCTCGGGCTCCCCTAGGCTAAGGCTAGGGCTCCCCTAGCCTTCAGGCTAGGGCACCCCTAGGCTTTAGGCTCGGGCTCCCCTAGGCGAAGGCTAGGGCTCCCCTAGCCTTCAGGCTAGGGCACCCCTAGGCTTTAGGCTCGGGCTCCCCTAGGCTAAGGCTAGGGCTCCCCTAGCCTTCAGGCTAGGGCACCCCTAGGCTTTAGGCTCGGGCTCCCCTAGGCTAAGGCTAGGGCTCCCCTAGCCTTCAGGCTAGGGCACCCCTAGGCTTTAGGCTCGGGCTCCCCTAGGCTAAGGCTAGGGCTCCCCTAGCCTTCAGGCTAGGGCACCCCTAGACTTTAGGCTCGGGCTCCCCTAGGTTAAGGCTAGGGCTCCCCTAGCCTTCAGGCTAGGGCACCCCTAGGCTTTAGGCTCGGGCTCCCCTAGGCTAAGGCTAGGGCTCCCCTAGCCTTCAGGCTAGGGCACCCCTAGGCTTTAGGCTCGGTCTCCCCTAGGCTAAGGCTCGGGCTCCCCTAGCCTTCAGGCTAGGGCACCCCTAGGCTTTAGGCTCGGGCTCCCCTAGGCTAAGGCTAGGGCTCCCCTAGCCTTCAGGCTAGGGCACCCCTAGGCTTTAGGCTCGGGCTCCCCTAGGCTAAGGCTAGGGCTCCCCTAGCCTTCAGGCTAGGGCACCCCTAGGCTTTAGGCTCGGGCTCCCCTAGGCTAAGGCTAGGGCTCCCCTAGCCTTCAGGCTAGGGCACCCCTAGGCTTTAGGCTCGGGCTCCCCTAGGCTAAGGCTAGGGCTCCCCTAGCCTTCAGGCTAGGGCACCCCTAGGCTTTAGGCTCGGGCTCCCCTAGGCTAAGGCTAGGGCTCCCCTAGCCTTCAGGCTAGGGCACCCCTAGGCTTTAGGCTCGGGCTCCCCTAGGCTAAGGCTAGGGCTCCCCTAGCCTTCAGGCTAGGGCACCCCTAGGCTTTAGGCTCGGGCTCCCCTAGGCTAAGGCTAGGGCTCCCCTAGCCTTCAGGCTAGGGCACCCCTAGGCTTTAGGCTCGGGCTCCCCTAGGCTAAGGCTCGGGCTCCCCTAGCCTTCAGGCTAGGGCACCCCTAGGCTTTAGGCTCGGGCTCCCCTAGGCTAAGGCTAGGGCTCCCCTAGCCTTCAGGCTTGGGCACCCCTAGGCTTTAGGCTCGGGCTCCCCTAGGCTAAGGCTAGGGCTCCCCTAGCCTTCAGGCTAGGGCACCCCTAGGCTTTAGGCTCGGGCTCCCCTAGGATTAGGCTAGGGCTCCCCTAGCCTTCAGGCTAGGGCACCCCTAGGCTTTAGGCTCGGGCTCCCCTAGGCTAAGGCTAGGGCTCCCCTAGCCTTCAGGCTAGGGCACCCCTAGGCTTTAGGCTCGGGCTCCCCTAGGCTAAGGCTAGGGCTCCCCTAGCCTTCAGGCTAGGGCACCCCTAGGCTTTAGGCTCGGGCTCCCCTAGGCTAAGGCTAGGGCTCCCCTAACCTGCAGGCTAGGGCACCCCTAGGCTTTAGGCTCGGGCTCCCCTAGGCTAAGGCTAGGGCTCCCCTAGCCTTCAGGCTAGGGCACCCCTAGGCTTTAGGCTCGGGCTCCCCTAGGCTAAGGCTAGGGCTCCCCTAGCCTTCAGGCTAGGGCACCCCTAGGCTTTAGGCTCGGGCTCCACTAGCCTAAGGCTAGGGCTCCCCTAGCCTTCAGGCTAGGGCAACCCTAGGCTTTAGGCTCGGGCTCCCCTAGCCTAAGGCTAGGGCTCCCCTAGCCTTCAGGCTAGGGCACCCCTAGGCTTTAGGCTCGGGCTCCCCTAGGCTAAGGCTAGGGCTCCCCTAGCCTTCAGGCTAGGGCACCCCTAGGCTTTAGGCTCGGGCTCCCCTAGGCTAAGGCTAGGGCTCCCCTAGCCTTCAGGCTAGGGCACCCCTAGGCTTTAGGCTCGGGCTCCCCTAGGCTAAGGCTAGGGCTCCCCTAGCCTTCAGTCTAGGGCACCCCTAGGCTTTAGGCTCGGGCTCCCCTAGGCTAAGGCTAGGGCTCCCCTAGCCTTCAGGCTAGGGCACCCCTAGGCTTTAGGCTCGGGCTCCCCTAGGCTAAGGCTAGGGCTCCCCTAGCCTTCAGGCTAGGGCACCCCTAGGCTTTAGGCTAGGGCTCCCCTAGGCTAAGGCTAGGGCTCCCCTAGCCTGAAGGCTAGGGCACCACTAGGCTTTAGGCTAGGGCTCCCCTAGGCTAAGGCTAGGGCTCCCCTAGCCTTCAGGCTAGGGCACCCCTAGGCTTTAGGCTAGGGCTCCCCTAGGCTAAGGCTAGGGCTCCCCTAGCCTTCAGGCTAGGGCACCCCTAGGCTTTAGGCTAGGGCTCCCCTAGGCTAAGGCTAGGGCTCCCCTAGCCTTCAGGCTAGGGCACCCCTAGGCTTTAGGCTAGGGCTCCCCTAGGCTAAGGCTAGGGCTCCCCTAGCCTTCAGGCTAGGGCACCCCTAGGCTTTAGGCTCCCCTAGGCTAAGGCTAGGGCTCCCCTAGCCTTCAGGCTAGGGCACCCCTAGGCTTTAGGCTCGGGCTCCCCTAGGCTAAGGCTAGGGCTCCCCTAGCCTTCAGGCTAGGGCACCCCTAGGCTTTAGGCTCGGGCTCCCCTAGGCTAAGGCTAGGGCTCCCCTAGCCTTCAGGCTAGGGCACCCCTAGGCTTTTAGGCTCGGGCTCCCCTAGGCTAAGGCTAGGGCTCCCCTAGCCTTCAGGCTAGGGCACCCCTAGGCTTTAGGCTCGGGCTCCCCTAGGCTAAGGCTAGGGCTCCCCTAGCCTTCAGGCTAGGGCACCCCTAGGCTTTAGGCTCGGGCTCCCCTAGGCTAAGGCTAGGGCTCCCCTAGCCTTCAGGCTAGGGCACCCCTAGGCTTTAGGCTCGGGCTCCCCTAGGCTAAGGCTAGGGCTCCCCTAGCCTTCAGGCTAGGGCACCCCTAGGCTTTAGGCTCGGGCTCCCCTAGGCTAAGGCTAGGGCTCCCCTAGCCTTCAGGCTAGGGCACCCCTAGGCTTTAGGCTCGGGCTCCCCTAGGCTAAGGCTAGGGCTCCCCTAGCCTTCAGGCTAGGGCACCCCTAGGCTTTAGGCTCGGGCTCCCCTAGGCTAAGGCTAGGGCTCCCCTAGCCTTCAGGCTAGGGCACCCCTAGGCTTTAGGCTCGGGCTCCCCTAGGCTAAGGCTAGGGCTCCCCTAGCCTTCAGGCTAGGGCACCCCTAGGCTTTAGGCTCGGGCTCCCCTAGGCTAAGGCTAGGGCTCCCCTAGCCTTCAGGCTAGGGCACCCCTAGGCTTTAGGCTCGGGCTCCCCTAGGCTAAGGCTAGGGCTCCCCTAGCCTTCAGGCTAGGGCACCCCTAGGCTTTAGGCTCGGGCTCCCCTAGGCTAAGGCTAGGGCTCCCCTAGCCTTCAGGCTAGGGCACCCCTAGGCTTTAGGCTCGGGCTCCCCTAGGCTAAGGCTAGGGCTCCCCTAGCCTTCAGGCTAGGGCACCCCTAGGCTTTAGGCTCGGGCTCCCCTAGGCTAAGGCTAGGGCTCCCCTAGCCTTCAGGCTAGGGCACCCCTAGGCTTTAGGCTAGGGCTCCCCTAGGCTAAGGCTAGGGCTCCCCTAGCCTTCAGGCTAGGGCACCCCTAGGCTTTAGGCTAGGGCTCCCCTAGGCTAAGGCTAGGGCTCCCCTAGCCTTCAGGCTAGGGCACCCCTAGGCTTTAGGCTAGGGCTCCCCTAGGCTAAGGCTAGGGCTCCCCTAGCCTTCAGGCTAGGGCACCCCTAGGCTTTAGGCTAGGGCTCCCCTAGGCTAAGGCTAGGGCTCCCCTAGCCTTCAGGCTAGGGCACCCCTAGGCTTTAGGCTCCCCTAGGCTAAGGCTAGGGCTCCCCTAGCCTTCAGGCTAGGGCACCCCTAGGCTTTAGGCTCCCCTAGGCTAAGGCTAGGGCTCCCCTAGCCTTCAGGCTAGGGCACCCCTAGGCTTTAGGCTAGGGCTCCCCTAGGCTAAGGCTAGGGCTCCCCTAGCCTTCAGGCTAGGGCACCCCTAGGCTTTAGGCTAGGGCTCCCCTAGGCTAAGGCTAGGGCTCCCCTAGCCTTCAGGCTAGGGCACCCCTAGGCTTTAGGCTAGGGCTCCCCTAGGCTAAGGCTAGGGCTCCCCTAGCCTTCAGGCTAGGGCACCCCTAGGCTTTAGGCTAGGGCTCCCCTAGGCTAAGGCTAGGGCTCCCCTAGCCTTCAGGCTAGGGCACCCCTAGGCTTTAGGCTAGGGCTCCCCTAGGCTAAGGCTAGGTCTCCCCTAGCCTTCAGGCTAGGGCACCCCTAGGCTTTAGGCTAGGGCTCCCCTAGGCTAAGGCTAGGGCTCCCCTAGCCTTCAGGCTAGGGCACCCCTAGGCTTTAGGCTAGGGCTCCCCTAGGCTAAGGCTAGGGCTCCCCTAGCCTTCAGGCTAGGGCACCCCTAGGCTTTAGGCTAGGGCTCCCCTAGGCTAAGGCTAGGGCTCCCCTAGCCTTCAGGCTAGGGCACCCCTAGGCTTTAGGCTAGGGCTCCCCTAGGCTAAGGCTAGGGCTCCCCTAGCCTTCAGGCTAGGGCACCCCTAGGCTTTAGGCTAGGGCTCCCCTAGGCTAAGGCTAGGGCTCCCCTAGCCTTCAGGCTAGGGCACCCCTAGGCTTTAGGCTAGGGCTCCCCTAGGCTAAGGCTAGGGCTCCCCTAGCCTTCAGGCTAGGGCACCCCTAGGCTTTAGGCTAGGGCTCCCCTAGGCTAAGGCTAGGGCTCCCCTAGCCTTCAGGCTAGGGCACCCCTATGCTTTGGGCTCCCCTAGGCTAAGGCTAGGGCTCCCCTAGCCTTCAGGCTAGGGCACCCCTAGGCTTTGGGCTCCCCTAGGCTAAGGCTAGGGCTCCCCTAGCCTTCAGGCTAGGGCACCCCTAGGCTTTAGGCTCGGGCTCCCCTAGGCTAAGGCTAGGGCTCCCCTAGCCTTCAGGCTAGGGCACCCCTAGGCTTTAGGCTCGGGCTCCCCTAGGCTAAGGCTAGGGCTCCCCTAGCCTTCAGGCTAGGGCACCCCTAGGCTTTAGGCTCGGGCTCCCCTAGGCTAAGGCTAGGGCTCCCCTAGCCTTCAGGCTAGGGCACCCCTAGCCTTCAGGCTAGGGCACCCCTAGGCTTTAGGCTCGGCTCCCCTAGGCTAAGGCTAGGGCTCCCCTAGCCTTCAGGCTAGGGCACCCCTAGGCTTTAGGCTCGGGCTCCCCTAGGCTAAGGCTAGGGCTCCCCTAGCCTTCAGGCTAGGGCACCCCTAGGCTTTAGGCTCGGGCTCCCCTAGGCTAAGGCTAGGGCTCCCCTAGCCTTCAGGCTAGGGCACCCCTAGGCTTTAGGCTCGGGCTCCCCTAGGCTAAGGCTAGGGCTCCCCTAGCCCTCAGGCTAGGGCACCCCTAGGCTTTAGGCTCGGGCACCCCTAGGCTAAGGCTAGGCTCCCCTAGCCCTCAGGCTAGGGCACCCCTAGGCTTTAGGCTCGGGCTCCCCTAGGCTAAGGCTAGGGCTCCCCTAGCCCTCAGGCTAGGGCACCCCTAGGCTTTAGGCTAGGGCACCCCTAGGCTTTAGGCTCGGGCTCCCCTAGGCTAAGGCTAGGGCTCCCCTAGCCCTCAGGCTAGGGCACCCCTAGGCTTTAGGCTCGGGCTCCCCTAGGCTAAGGCTAGGGCACCCCTAGCCCTCAGGCTAGGGCACCCCTAGGCTTTAGGCTCGGGCTCCCCTAGGCTAAGGCTAGGGCTCCCCTAGCCCTCAGGCTAGGGCACCCCTAGGCTTTAGGCTCGGGCTCCCCTAGGCTAAGGCGAGGGCTCCCCTAGCCCTCAGGCTAGGGCACCCCTAGGCTTTAGGCTCGGGCTCCCGTAGGCTAAGGCGAGGGCTCCCCTAGCCCTCAGGCTAGGGCACCCCTAGGCTTTAGGCTCGGGATCCCCTAGGCTAAGGCGAGGGCTCCCCTAGCCCTCAGGCTAGGGCACCCCTAGGCTTTAGGCTCGGGCTCCCCTAGGCTAAGGCGAGGGCTCCCCTAGCCCTCAGGCTAGGGCACCCCTAGGCTTTAGGCTCGGGCTCCCCTAGGCTAAGGCGAGGGCTCCCCTAGCCCTCAGGCTAGGGCACCCCTAGGCTTTAGGCTCGGGCTCCCCTAGGCTAAGGCGAGGGCTCCCCTAGCCCTCAGGCTAGGGCACCCCTAGGCTTTAGGCTCGGGCTCCCCTAGGCTAAGGCGAGGGCTCCCCTAGCCCTCAGGCTAGGGTACCCCTAGGCTTTAGTCTCGGGCTCCCCTAGGCTAAGGCGAGGGCTCCCCTAGCCCTCAGGCTAGGGCACCCCTAGGCTTTAGGCTCGGGCTCCCCTAGGCTAAGGCGAGGGCTCCCCTAGCTCTCAGGCTAGGGCACCCCTAGGCTTTAGGCTCGGGCTCCCCTAGGCTAAGGCGAGGGCTCCCCTAGCCCTCAGGCTAGGGCACCCCTAGGCTTTAGGCTCGGGCTCCCCTAGGCTAAGGCGAGGGCTCCCCTAGCCCTCAGGCTAGGGCACCCCTAGGCTTTAGGCTCGGGCTCCCCTAGGCTAAGGCGAGGGCTCCCCTAGCCCTCAGGCTAGGGCACCCCTAGGCTTTAGGCTCGGGCTCCCCTAGGCTAAGGCGAGGGCTCCCCTAGCCCTCAGGCTAGGGCACCCCTAGGCTTTAGGCTCGGGCTCCCCTAGGCTAAGGCGAGGGCTCCCCTAGCCCTCAGGCTAGGGCACCCCTAGGCTTTAGGCTCGGGCTCCCCTAGGCTAAGGCGAGGGCTCCCCTAGCCCTCAGGCTAGGGCACCCCTAGGCTTTAGGCTCGGGCTCCCCTAGGCTAAGGCGAGGGCTCCCCTAGCCCTCAGGCTAGGGCACCCCTAGGCTTTAGGCTCGGGCTCCCCTAGGCTAAGGCGAGGGCTCCCCTAGCCCTCAGGCTAGGGCACCCCTAGGCTTTAGGCTCGGGCTCCCCTAGGCTAAGGCGAGGGCTCCCCTAGCCCTCAGGCTAGGGCACCCCTAGGCTTTAGGCTCGGGCTCCCCTAGGCTAAGGCGAGGGCTCCCCTAGCCCTCAGGCTAGGGCACCCCTAGGCTTTAGGCTCGGGCTCCCCTAGGCTAAGGCGAGGGCTCCCCTAGCCCTCAGGCTAGGGCACCCCTAGGCTTTAGGCTCGGGCTCCCCTAGGCTAAGGCGAGGGCTCCCCTAGCCCTCAGGCTAGGGCACCCCTAGGCTTTAGGCTCGGGCTCCCCTAGGCTAAGGCGAGGGCTCCCCTAGCCCTCAGGCTAGGGCACCCCTAGGCTTTAGGCTCGGGCTCCCCTAGGCTAAGGCGAGGGCTCCCCTAGCCCTCAGGCTAGGGCACCCTTAGGCTTTAGGCTCGGGCTCCCCTAGGCTAAGGCGAGGGCTCCCCTAGCCCTCAGGCTAGGGCACCCCTAGGCTTTAGGCTCGGGCTCCCCTAGGCTAAGGCGAGGGCTCCCCTAGCCCTCAGGCTAGGGCACCCCTAGGCTTTAGGCTCGGGCTCCCCTAGGCTAAGGCTAGGGCTCCCCTAGCCCTCAGGCTAGGGCACCCCTAGGCTTTAGGCTCGGGCTCCCCTAGGCTAAGGCTAGGGCTCCCCTAGACCTCAGGCTAGGGCACCCCTAGGCTTTAGGCTCGGGCTCCCCTAGGCTAAGGCTAGGGCTCCCCTAGCCCTCAGGCTAGGGCACCCCTAGGCTTTAGGCTCGGGCTCCCCTAGGCTAAGGCTAGGGCTCCCCTAGCCCTCAGGCTAGGGCACCCCTAGGCTTTAGGCTCGGGCTCCCCTAGGCTAAGGCTAGGGCTCCCCTAGCCCTCAGGCTAGGGCACCCCTAGGCTTTAGGCTCGGGCTCCCCTAGGCTAAGGCTAGGGCTCCCCTAGCCCTCAGGCTAGGGCACCCCTAGGCTTTAGGCTCGGGCTCCCCTAGGCTAAGGCTAGGACTCCCCTAGCCCTCAGGCTAGGGCACCCCTAGGCTTTAGGCTCGGGCTCCCCTAGGCTAAGGCTAGGGCTCCCCTAGCCCTCAGGCTAGGGCACCCCTAGGCTTTAGGCTCGGGCTCCCCTAGGCTAAGGCTAGGGCTCCCCTAGCCCTCAGGCTAGGGCACCCCTAGGCTTCAGGCTCGGGCTCCCCTAGGCTAAGGCTAGGGCTCCCCTAGCCCTCAGGCTAGGGCACCCCTAGGCTTCAGGCTCGGGCTCCCCTAGGCTAAGGCTAGGGCTCCCCTAGCCCTCAGGCTAGGGCACCCCTAGGCTTCAGGCTCGGGCTCCCCTAGGCTAAGGCTAGGGCTCCCCTAGCCCTCAGGCTAGGGCACCCCTAGGCTTCAGGCTCGGGCTCCCCTAGGCTAAGGCTAGGGCTCCCCTAGCCCTCAGGCTAGGGCACCCCTAGGCTTCAGGCTCGGGCTCCCCTAGGCTAAGGCTAGGGCTCCCCTAGCCCTCAGGCTAGGGCACCCCTAGGCTTCAGGCTCGGGCTCCCCTAGGCTAAGGCTAGGGCTCCCCTAGCCCTCAGGCTAGGGCACCCCTAGGCTTCAGGCTCGGGCTCCCCTAGGCTAAGGCTAGGGCTCCCCTAGCCCTCAGGCTAGGGCACCCCTAGGCTTTAGGCTCGGGCTCCCCTAGGCTAAGGCTAGGGCTCCCCTAGCCCTCAGGCTAGGGCACCCCTAGGCTTTAGGCTCGGGCTCCCCTAGGCTAAGGCTAGGGCTCCCCTAGCCCTCAACTAGGGCACCCCTAGGCTTTAGGCTCGGGCTCCCCTAGGCTAAAGCTAGGGCTCCCCTAGCCTTCAGGCTAGGGCACCCCTAGGCTTTAGGCTCCCCTAGGCTAAGGCTAGGGCTCCCCTAGCCTTCAGGCTAGGGCACCCCTAGGCTTTAGGCTCGGGCTCCCCTAGACTAAGGCTAGGGCTCCCCTAGCCTTCAGGCTAGGGCACCCCTAGGCTTTAGGCTCCCCTAGGCTAAGGCTAGGGCTCCCCTAGCCTTCAGGCTAGGGCACCCCTAGGCTTTAGGCTCCCCTAGGCTAAGGCTAGGGCTCCCCTAGCCTTCAGGCTAGGGCACCCCTAGGCTTTAGGCTCCCCTAGGCTAAGGCTAGGGCTCCCCTAGCCTTCAGGCTAGGGCACCCCTAGGCTTTAGGCTCCCCTAGGCTAAGGCTAGGGCTCCCCTAGCCTTCAGGCTAGGGCACCCCTAGGCTTTAGGCTCCCCTAGGCTAAGGCTAGGGCTCCCCTAGCCTTCAGGCTAGGGCACCCCTAGGCTTTAGGCTCCCCTAGGCTAAGGCTAGGGCTCCCCTAGCCTTCAGGCTAGGGCACCCCTAGGCTTTAGGCTCCCGTAGGCTAAGGCTAGGGCTCCCCTAGCCTTCAGGCTAGGGCACCCCTAGGCTTTAGGCTCCCCTAGGCTAAGGCTAGGGCTCCCCTAGCCTTCAGGCTAGGGCACCCCTAGGCTTTAGGCTCCCCTAGGCTAAGGCTAGGGCTCCCCTAGCCTTCAGGCTAGGGCACCCCTAGGCTTTAGGCTCCCCTAGGCTAAGGCTAGGGCTCCCCTAGCCTTCAGGCTAGGGCACCCCTAGGCTTTAGGCTCCCCTAGGCTAAGGCTAGGGCTCCCCTAGCCTTCAGGCTAGGGCACCCCTAGGCTTTAGGCTCCCCTAGGCTAAGGCTAGGGCTCCCCTAGCCTTCAGGCTAGGGCACCCCTAGGCTTTAGGCTCCCCTAGGCTAAGGCTAGGGCTCCCCTAGCCTTCAGGCTAGGGCACCCCTAGGCTTTAGGCTCCCCTAGGCTAAGGCTAGGGCTCCCCTAGCCTTCAGGCTAGGGCACCCCTAGGCTTTAGGCTCGGGCTCCCCTAGGCTAAGGCTAGGGCTCCCCTAGCCTTCAGGCTAGGGCACCCCTAGGCTTTAGGCTCGGGCTCCCCTAGGCTAAGGCTAGGGTTCCCCTAGCCTTCAGGCTAGGGCACCCCTAGGCTTTAGGCTCGGGCTCCCCTAGGCTAAGGCTAGGGCTCCCCTAGCCTTCAGGCTAGGGCACCCCTAGGCTTTAGGCTCGGGCTCCCCTAGGCTAAGGCTAGGGCTCCCCTAGCCTTCAGGCTAGGGCACCCCTAGGCTTTAGGCTCGGGCTCCCCTAGGCTAAGGCTAGGGCTCCCCTAGCCTTCAGGCTAGGGCACCCCTAGGCTTTAGGCTCGGGCTCCCCTAGGCTAAGGCTAGGGCTCCCCTAGCCTTCAGGCTAGGGCACCCCTAGGCTTTAGGTTCGGGCTCCCCTAGGCTAAGGCTAGGGCTCCCCTAGCCTTCAGGCTAGGGCACCCCTAGGCTTTAGGCTCGGGCTCCCCTAGGCTAAGGCTAGGGCTCCCCTAGCCTTCAGGCTAGGGCACCCCTAGGCTTTAGGCTCGGGCTCCCCTAGGCAAAGGCTAGGGCTCCCCTAGCCTTCAGGCTAGGGCACCCCTAGGCTTTAGGCTCCCCTAGGCTAAAGCTAGGGCTCCCCTAGCCTTCAGGCTAGGGCACCCCTAGGCTTTAGGCTCCCCTAGGCTAAGGCTAGGGCTCCCCTAGCCTTCAGGCTAGGGCACCCCTAGGCTTTAGGCTCGGGCTCCCCTAGGCTAAGGCTAGGGCTCCCCTAGCCTTCAGGCAAGGGCACCCCTAGGCTTTAGGCTCCCCTAGGCTAAGGCTAGGGCTCCCCTAGCCTTCAGGCTAGGGCACCCCTAGGCTTTAGGCTCGGGCTCCCCTATGCTAAGGCTAGGGCTCCCCTAGCCTTCAGGCTAGGGCACCCCTAGGCTTTAGGCTCCCCTAGGCTAAGGCTAGGGCTCCCCTAGCCTTCAGGCTAGGGCACCCCTAGGCTTTAGGCTCGGGCTCCCCTAGGCTAAGGCTAGGGCTCCCCTAGCTTTCAGGCTAGGGCACCCCTAGGCTTTAGGCTCCCCTAGGCTAAGGCTAGGGCTCCCCTAACCTTCAGGCTAGGGCACCCCTAGGCTTTAGGTTCAGGCTCCCCTAGGCTAAGGCTAGGGCTCCCCTAGCCTTCAGGCTAGGGCACCCCTAGGCTTTAGGCTCCCCTAGGCTAAGGCTAGGGCTCCCCTAGCCTTCAGGCTAGGGCACCCCTAGGCTTTAGGCTCGGGCTCCCCTAGGCTAAGGCTAGGGCTCCCCTAGCCTTCAGGCTAGGGCACCCCTAGGCTTTAGGCTCGGGCTCCCCTAGGCTAAGGCTAAGGCTCCCCTAGCCTTCAGGCTAGGGCACCCCTAGGCTTTAGGGTCCCCTAGGCTAAGGCTAGGGCTCCCCTAGCCTTCAGGCTAGGGCACCCCTAGGCTTTAGGCTCGGGCTCCCCTAGGCTAAGGCTAGGGCTCCCCTAGCCTTCAGGCTAGGGCACCCCTAGGCTTTAGGCTCCCCTAGGCTAAGGCTAGGGCTCCCCTAGCCTTCAGGCTAGGGCACCCCTAGGCTTTAGGCTCGGGCTCCCCTAGGCTAAGGCTAGGGCTCCCCTAGCCTTCAGGCTAGGGCACCCCTAGGCTTTAGGCTCCCCTAGGCTAAGGCTAGGGCTCCCCTAGCCTTCAGGCTAGGGCACCCCTAGGCTTTAGGCTCGGGCTCCCCTAGGCTAAGGCTAGGGTTCCCCTAGCCTTCAGGCTAGGGCACCCCTAGGCTTTAGGCTCCCCTAGGCTAAGGCTAGGGCTCCCCTAGCCTTCAGGCTAGGGCACCCTTAGGCTTTAGGCTCGGGCTCCCCTAGGCTAAGGCTAGGGCTCCCCTAGCCTTCAGGCTAGGGCACCCCTAGGCTTTAGGCTCCCCTAGGCTAAGGCTAGGGCTCCCCTAGCCTTCAGGCTAGGGCACCCCTAGGCTTTAGGCTCGGGCTCCCCTAGGCTAAGGCTAGGGCTCCCCTAGCCTTCAGGCTAGGGCACCCCTAGGCTTTAGGCTCCCCTAGGTTAAGGCTAGGGCTCCCCTAGCCTTCAGGCTAGGGCACCCCTAGGCTTTAGGCTCGGGCTCCCCTAGGCTAAGGCTAGGGCTCCCCTAGCCTTCAGGCTAGGGCACCCCTAGGCTTTAGGCTCCCCTAGGCTAAGGCTAGGGCTCCCCTAGCCTTCAGGCTAGGGCACCCCTAGGCTTTAGGCTCGGGCTCCCCTAGGCTAAGGCTAGGGCTCCCCTAGCCTTCAGGCTAGGGCACCCCTAGGCTTTAGGCTCCCCTAGGCTAAGGCTAGGGCTCCCCTAGCCTTCAGGCTAGGGCACCCCTAGGCTTTAGGCTCGGGCTCCCCTAGGCTAAGGCTAGGGCTCCCCTAGCCTTCAGGCTAGGGCACCCCTAGGCTTTAGGCTCGGGCTCCCCTAGGCTAAGGCTAGGGCTCCCCTAGCCTTCAGGCTAGGGCACCCCTAGGCTTTAGGCTCGGGCTCCCCTAGGCTAAGGCTAGGGCTCCCCTAGCCTTCAGGCTAGGGCACCCCTAGGCTTTAGGCTCGGGCTCCCCTAGGCTAAGGCTAGGGCTCCCCTAGCCTTCAGGCTAGGGCACCCCTAGGCTTTAGGCTCGGGCTCCCCTAGGCTAAGGCTAGGGCTCCCCTAGCCTTCAGGCTAGGGCACCCCTAGGCTTTAGGCTCGGGCTCCCCTAGGCTAAGGCTAGGGCTCCCCTAGCCACCCCTAGGCTTTAGGCTCGGGCTCCCCTAGGCTAAGGCTAGGGCTCCCCTAGCCTTCAGGCTAGGGCACCCCTAGGCTTTAGGCTCGGGCTCCCCTAGGCTAAGGCTAGGGCTCCCCTAGCCTTCAGGCTAGGGCACCCCTAGGCTTTAGGCTCGGGCTCCCCTAGGCTAAGGCTAGGGCTCCCCTAGCCTTCAGGCTAGGGCACCCCTAGGCTTTAGGCTCGGGCTCCCCTAGGCTAAGGCTAGGGCTCCCCTAGCCTTCAGGCTAGGGCACCCCTAGGCTTTAGGCTCGGGCTCCCCTAGGCTAAGGCTAGGGCTCCCCTAGCCTTCAGGCTAGGGCACCCCTAGGCTTTAGGCTCGGGCTCCCCTAGGCTAAGGCTAGGGCTCCCCTAGCCTTCAGGCTAGGGCACCCCTAGGCTTTAGGCTCGGGCTCCCCTAGGCTAAGGCTAGGGCTCCCCTAGCCTTCAGGCTAGGGCACCCCTAGGCTTTAGGCTCCCCTAGGCTAAGGCTAGGGCTCCCCTAGCCTTCAGGCTAGGGCACCCCTAGGCTTTAGGCTCGGGGCTCCCCTAGGCTAAGGCTAGGGCTCCCCTAGCCTTCAGGCTAGGGCACCCCTAGGCTTTAGGCACGGGCTCCCCTAGGCTAAGGCTAGGGCTCCCCTAGCCTTCAGGCTAGGGCACCCCTAGGCTTTAGGCTCCCCTAGGCTAAGGCTAGGGCTCCCCTAGCCTTCAGGCTAGGGCACCCCTAGGCTTTAGGCTCCCCTAGGCTAAGGCTAGGGCTCCCCTAGCCTTCAGGCTAGGGCACCCCTAGGCTTTAGGCTCCCCTAGGCTAAGGCTAGGGCTCCCCTAGCCTTCAGGCTAGGGCACCCCTAGGCTTTAGGCTCCCCTAGGCTAAGGCTAGGGCTCCCCTAGCCTTCAGGCTAGGGCACCCCTAGGCTTTAGGCTCCCCTAGGCTAAGGCTAGGGCTCCCCTAGCCTTCAGGCTAGGGCACCCCTAGGCTTTAGGCTCCCCTAGGCTAAGGCTAGGGCTCCCCTAGCCTTCAGGTTAGGGCACCCCTAGGCTTTAGGCTCCCCTAGGCTAAGGCTAGGGCTCCCCTAGCCTTCAGGCTAGGGCACCCCTAGGCTTTAGGCTCCCCTAGGCTAAGGCTAGGGCTCCCCTAGCCTTCAGGCTAGGGCACCCCTAGGCTTTAGGCTCCCCTAGGCTAAGGCTAGGGCTCCCCTAGCCTCAGGCTAGGGCACCCCTAGGCTTTAGGCTCCCCTAGGCTAAGGCTAGGGCTCCCCTAGCCTTCAGGCTAGGGCACCCCTAGGCTTTAGGCTCCCCTAGGCTAAGGCTAGGGCTCCCCTAGCCTTCAGGTTAGGGCACCCCTAGGCTTTAGGCTCCCCTAGGCTAAGGCTAGGGCTCCCCTAGCCTTCAGGCTAGGGCACCCCTAGGCTTTAGGCTCCCCTAGGCTAAGGCTAGGGCTCCCCTAGCCTTCAGGCTAGGGCACCCCTAGGCTTTAGGCTCCCCTAGGCTAAGGCTAGGGCTCCCCTAGCCTTCAGGCTAGGGCACCCCTAGGCTTTAGGCTCCCTAGGCTAAGGCTAGGGCTCCCCTAGCCTTCAGGCTAGGGCACCCCTAGGCTTTAGGCTCCCCTAGGCTAAGGCTAGGGCTCCCCTAGCCTTCAGGCTAGGGCACCCCTAGGCTTTAGGCTCCCCTAGGCTAAGGCTAGGGCTCCCCTAGCCTTCAGGCTAGGGCACCCCTAGGCTTTAGGCTCCCCTAGGCTAAGGCTAGGGCTCCCCTAGCCTTCAGGCTAGGGCACCCCTAGGCTTTAGGCTCCCCTAGGCTAAGGCTAGGGCTCCCCTAGCCTTCAGGCTAGGGCACCCCTAGGCTTTAGGCTCCCCTAGGCTAAGGCTAGGGCTCCCCTAGCCTTCAGGCTAGGGCACCCCTAGGCTTTAGGCTCCCCTAGGCTAAGGCTAGGGCTCCCCTAGCCTTCAGGCTAGGGCACCCCTAGGCTTTAGGCTCCCCTAGGCTAAGGCTAGGGCTCCCCTAGCCTTCAGGCTAGGGCACCCCTAGGCTTTAGGCTCCCCTAGGCTAAGGCTAGGGCTCCCCTAGCCTTCAGGCTAGGGCACCCCTAGGCTTTAGGCTCCCCTAGGCTAAGGCTAGGGCTCCCCTAGCCTTCAGGCTAGGGCACCCCTAGGCTTTAGGCTCGGGCTCCCCTAGGCTAAGGCTAGGGCTCCCCTAGCCTTCAGGCTAGGGCACCCCTAGGCTTTAGGCTCCCCTAGGCTAAGGCTAGGGCTCCCCTAGCCTTCAGGCTAGGGCACCCCTAGGCTTTAGGCTCGGGCTCCCCTAGGCTAAGGCTAGGGCTCCCCTAGCCTTCAGGCTAGGGCACCCCTAGGCTTTATGCTCGGGCTCCCCTAGGCTAAAGCTAGGGCTCCCCTAGCCTTCAGGCTAGGGCACCCCTAGGCTTTAGGCTCCCCTAGGCTAAGGCTAGGGCTCCCCTAGCCTTCAGGCTAGGGCACCCCTAGGCTTTAGGCTCGGGCTCCCCTAGGCTAAGGCTAGGGCTCCCCTAGCCTTCAGGCTAGGGCACCCCTAGGCTTTAGGCTCCCCTAGGCTAAGGCTAGGGTTCCCTAGCCTTCAGGCTAGGGCACCCCTAGGCTTTAGGCTCCCCTAGGCTAAGGCTAGGGCTCCCCTAGCCTTCAGGCTAGGGCACCCCTAGGCTTTAGGCTCCCCTAGGCTAAGGCTAGGGCTCCCCTAGCCTTCAGGCTAGGGCACCCCTAGGCTTTAGGCTCCCCTAGGCTAAGGCTAGGGCTCCCCTAGCCTTCAGGCTAGGGCACCCCTAGGCTTTAGGCTCCCCTAGGCTAAGGCTAGGGCTCCCCTAGCCTTCAGGCTAGGGCACCCCTAGGCTTTAGGCTCCCCTAGGCTAAGGCTAGGGCTCCCCTAGCCTTCAGGCTAGGGCACCCCTAGGCTTTAGGCTCCCCTAGGCTAAGGCTAGGGCTCCCCTAGCCTTCAGGCTAGGGCACCCCTAGGCTTTAGGCTCCCCTAGGCTAAGGCTAGGGCTCCCCTAGCCTTCAGGCTAGGGCACCCCTAGGCTTTAGGCTCCCCTAGGCTAAGGCTAGGGCTCCCCTAGCCTTCAGGCTAGGGCACCCCTAGGCATAGGCTCCCCTAGGCTAAGGCTAGGGCTCCCCTAGCCTTCAGGCTAGGGCACCCCTAGGCTTTAGGCTCCCCTAGGCTAAGGCAAGGGCTCCCCTAGCCTTCAGGCTAGGGCACCCCTAGGCTTTAGGCTCCCCTAGGCTAAGGCTAGGGCTCCCCTAGCCTTCAGGCTAGGGCACCCCTAGGCTTTAGGCTCCCCTAGGCTAAGGCTAGGGCTCCCCTAGCCTTCAGGCTAGGGCACCCCTAGGCTTTAGGCTCGGGCTCCCCTAGGCTAAGGCTAGGGCTCCCCTAGCCTTCAGGCTAGGGCACCCCTAGGCTTTAGGCTCCCCTAGGCTAAGGCTAGGGCTCCCCTAGCCTTCAGGCTAGGGCACCCCTAGGCTTTAGGCTCGGGCTCCCCTAGGCTAAGGCTAGGGCTCCCCTAGCCTTCAGGCTAGGGCACCCCTAGGCTTTAGGCTCCCCTAGGCTAAGGCTAGGGCTCCCCTAGCCTTTAGGCTAGGGCACCCCTAGGCTTTAGGCTCGGGCTCCCCTAGGCTAAGGCTAGGGCTCCCCTAGCCTTCAGGCTAGGGCACCCCTAGGCTTTAGGCACCCCTAGGCTAAGGCTAGGGCTCCACTAGCCTTCAGGCTAGGGCACCCCTAGGCTTTAGGCTCGGGCTCCCCTAGGCTAAGGCTAGGGCTCACCTAGCCTTCAGGCTAGGGCACCCCTAGGCTTTAGGCTCCCCTAGGCTAAGGCTAGGGCTCCCCTAGCCTTCAGGCTAGGGCACCCCTAGGCTTTAGGCTCGGGCTCCCCTAGGCTAAGGCTAGGGCTCCCCTAGCCTTCAGGCTAGGGCACCCCTAGGCTTTAGGCTCCCCTAGGCTAAGGCTAGGGCTCCCCTAGCCTTCAGGCTAGGGCACCCCTAGGCTTTAGGCTCGGGCTCCCCTAGGCTAAGGCTAGGGCTCCCTAGCCTTCAGGCTAGGGCACCCCTAGGCTATAGGCTCGGGCTCCCCTAGGCTAAGGCTAGGGCTCCCCTAGCCTTCAGGCTAGGGCACCCCTAGGCTTTAGGCTCCCCTAGGCTAAGGCTAGGGCTCCCCTAGCCTTCAGGCTAGGGCACCACTAGGCTTTAGGCTCGGGCTCCCCTAGGCTAAGGCTAGGGCTCCCCTAGCCTTCAGGCTAGGGCACCCCTAGGCTTTAGGCTCCCCTAGGCTAAGGCTAGGGCTCCCCTAGCCTTCAGGCTAGGGCACCCCTAGGCTTTAGGCCCGGGCTCCCCTAGGCTAAGGCTAGGGCTCCCCTAGCCTTCAGGCTAGGGCACCCCTAGGCTTTAGGCACCCCTAGGCTAAGGCTAGGGCTCCCCTAGCCTTCAGGCTAGGGCACCCCTAGGCTTTAGGCTCGGGCTCCCCTAGGCTAAGGCTAGGGCTCCCCTAGCCTTCAGGCTAGGGCACCCCTAGGCTTTACGCTCGGGCTCCCCGAGGTAAGGCTAGGGCTCCCCTAGCCTTCAGGCTAGGTCACCCCTAGGCTTTAGGCACCCCTAGGCTAAGGCTAGGGCTCCCGTAGCATTCAGGCTAGGGCACCCCTAGGCTTTAGGCTCGGGCTCCCCTAGGCTAAGGCTAGGGCTCCCCTAGCCTTCAGGCTAGGGCACCCCTAGGCTTTAGGCTCCCCTAGGCTAAGGCTAGGGCTCCCCTAGCCTTCAGGCTAGGGCACCCCTAGGCTTTAGGCTCGGGCTCCCCTAGGCTAAGGCTAGGGCTCCCCTAGCCTTCAGGCTAGGGCACCCCTAGGCTTAAGCTCCCCTAGGCTAAGGCTAGGGCTCCCCTAGCCTTCAGGCTAGGGCACCCCTAGGCTTTAGGCTCGGGCTCCCCTAGGCTAAGGCTAGGGCTCCCCTAGCCTTCAGGCTAGGGCACCCCTAGGCTTTAGGCTCGGGCTCCCCTAGGCTAAGGCTAGGGCTCCCCTAGCCTTCAGGCTAGGGCACCCCTAGGCTTTAGGCTCCCCTAGGCTAAGGCTAGGGCTCCCCTAGCCTTCAGGCTAGGGCAACCCTAGGCTTTAGGCTCGGGCTCCCCTAGGCTAAGGCTAGGGCTCCCCTAGCCTTCAGGCTAGGGCACCCCTACGCTTTAGGCTCCCCTAGGCTAAGGCTAGGGCTCCCCTAGCCTTCAGGCTAGGGCACCCCTAGGCTTTAGGCTCGGGTTCCCCTAGGCTAAGGCTAGGGCTCCCCTAGCCTTCAGGCTAGGGCACCCCTAGGTATTAGGCTCCCCTAGGCTAAGGCTAGGGCTCCCCTAGCCTTCAGGCTAGGGCACCCCTAGGCTTTAGGCTCGGGCTCCCCTAGGCTAAGGCTAGGGCTCCCCTAGCCTTCAGGCTAGGGCACCCCTAGGCTTTAGGCTCGGGCTCCCCTAGGCTAAGGCTAGGGCTCCCCTAGCCTTCAGGCTAGGGCACCCCTAGGCTTTAGGCTCCCCTAGGCTAAGGCTAGGGCTCCCCTAGCCTTCAGGCTAGGGCACCCCTAGGCTTTAGGCTCGGGCTCCCCTAGGCTAAGGCTAGGGCTCCCCTAGCCTTCAGGCTAGGGCACCCCTAGGCTTTAGGCTCCCCTAGGCTAAGGCTAGGGCTCCCCTAGCCTTCAGGCTAGGGCACCCCTAGGCTTTAGGCTCGGGCTCCCCTAGGCTAAGTCTAGGGCTCCCCTAGCCTTCAGGCTAGGGCACCCCTAGGCTTTAGGCTCCCCTAGGCTAAGGCTAGGGCTCCCCTAGCCTTCAGGCTAGGGCACCCCTAGGCTTTAGGCTCGGGCTCCCCTAGGCTAAGGCTAGGGCTCCCCTAGCCTTCAGGCTAGGGCACCCCTAGGCTTTAGGCTCCCCTAGGCTAAGGCTAGGGCTTCCCTAGCCTTCAGGCTAGGGCACCCCTAGGCTTTAGGCTCGGGCTCCCCTAGGCTAAGGCTAGGGCTCCCCTAGCCTTCAGGCTAGGGCACCCCTAGGCTTTAGGCTCCCCTAGGCTAAGGCTAGGGCTCCCCTAGCCTTCAGGCTAGGGCACCCCTAGGCTTTAGGCTCGGGCTCCCCTAGGATAAGGCTAGGGCTCCCCTAGCCTTCAGGCTAGGGCACCCCTAGGCTTTAGGCTCCCCTAGGCTAAGGCTAGGGCTCCCCTAGCCTTCAGGCTAGGGCACCCCTAGGCTTTAGGCTCGGGCTCCCCTAGGCTAAGGCTAGGGCTCCCCTAGCCTTCAGGCTAGGGCACCCCTAGGCTTTAGGCTCCCCTAGGCTAAGGCTAGGGCTCCCCTAGCCTTCAGGCTAGGGCACCCCTAGGCTTTAGGCTAGGGCTCCCCTAGGCTAAGGCTAGGGCTCCCCTAGCCTTCAGGCTAGGGCACCCCTAGGCTTTAGGCTCCCCTAGGCTAAGGCTAGGGCTCCCCTAGCCTTCAGGCTAGGGCACCCCTAGGCTTTAGGCTCGGGCTCCCCTAGGCTAAGGCTAGGGCTCCCCTAGCCTTCAGGCTAGGGCACCCCTAGGCTTTAGGCTCCCCTAGGCTAAGGCTAGGGCTCCCCTAGCCTTCAGGCTAGGGCACCCCTAGGCTTTAGGCTCCCCTAGGCTAAGGCTAGGGCTCCCCTAGCCTTCAGGCTAGGGCACCCCTAGGCTTTAGGCTCGGGCTCCGCTAGGCTAAGGCTAGGGCTCCCCTAGCCTTCAGGCTAGGGCACCCCTAGGCTTTAGGCTCCCCTAGGCTAAGGCTAGGGCTCCCCTAGCCTTCAGGCTAGGGCACCCCTAGGCTTTAGGCTCGGGCTCCCCTAGGCTAAGGCTAGGGCTCCCCTAGCCTTCAGGCTAGGGCACCCCTAGGCTTTAGGCTCCCCTAGGCTAAGGCTAGGGCTCCCCTAGCCTTCAGGCTAGGGCACCCCTAGGCTTTAGGCTCGGGCTCCCCTAGGCTAAGGCTAGGGCTCCCCTAGCCTACAGGCTAGGGCACCCCTAGGCTTTAGGCTCCCCTAGGCTAAGGCTAGGGCTCCCCTAGCCTTCAGGCTAGGGCACCCCTAGGCTTTAGGCTCGGGCTCCCCTAGGCTAAGGCTAGGGCTCCCCTAGCCTTCAGGCTAGGGCACCCCTAGGCTTTAGGCTCCCCTAGGCTAAGGCTAGGGCTCCCCTAGCCTTCAGGCTAGGGCACCCCTAGGCTTTAGGCTCGGGCTCCCCTAGGCTAAGGCTAGGGCTCCCCTAGCCTTCAGGCTAGGGCACCCCTAGGCTTTAGGCTCCCCTAGGCTAAGGCTAGGGCTCCCCTAGCCTTCAGGCTAGGGCACCCCTAGGCTTTAGGCTCGGGCTCCCCTAGGCTAAGGCTAGGGCTCCCCTAGCCTTCAGGCTAGGGCACCCCTAGGCTTTAGGCTCCCCTAGGCTAAGGCTAGGGCTCCCCTAGCCTTCAGGCTAGGGCACCCCTAGGCTTTAGGCTCGGGCTCCCCTAGGCTAAGGCTAGGGCTCCCCTAGCCTTCAGGCTAGGGCACCCCTAGGCTTTAGGCTCCCCTAGGCTAAGGCTAGGGCTCCCCTAGCCTTCAGGCTAGGGCAACCCTAGGCTTTAGGCTCGGGCTCCCCTAGGCTAAGGCTAGGGCTCCCCTAGCCTTCAGGCTAGCGCACCCCTAGGCTTTAGGCTCCCCTAGGCTAAGGCTAAGGCTCCCCTAGCCTTCAGGCTAGGGCACCCCTAGGCTTTAGGCTCGGGCTACCCTAGGCTAAGGCTAGGGCTCCCCTAGCCTTCAGGCTAGGGCACCCCTAGGCTTTAGGCTCCCCTAGGCTAAGGCTAGGGCTCCCCTAGCCTTCAGGCTAGGGCACCCCTAGGCTTTAGGCTCCCCTAGGCTAAGGCTAGGGCTCCCCTAGCCTTCAGGCTAGGGCACCCCTAGGCTTTAGGCTCGGGCTCCCCTAGGCTAAGGCTAGGGCTCCCCTAGCCTTCAGGCTAGGGCACCCCTAGGCTTTAGGCTCCCCTAGGCTAAGGCTAGGGCTCCCCTAGCCTTCAGGCTAGGGCACCCCTAGGCTTTAGGCTCGGGCTCCCCTAGGCTAAGGCTAGGGCTCCCCTAGCCTTCAGGCTAGGGCACCCCTAGGCTTTAGGCTCCCCTAGGCTAAGGCTAGGGCTCCCCTAGCCTTCAGGCTAGGGCACCCCTAGGCTTTAGGCTCGGGCTCCCCTAGGCTAAGGCTAGGGCTCCCCTAGCCTTCAGGCTAGGGCACCCCTAGGCTTTAGGCTCCCCTAGGCTAAGGCAAGGGCTCCCCTAGCCTTCAGGCGAGGGCACCCCTAGGCTTTAGGCTCCCCTAGGCTAAGGCTAGGGCTCCCCTAACCTTCAGGCTAGGGCACCCCTAGGCTTTAGGCTCCCCTAGGCTAAGGCTAGGGCTCCCCTAGCCTTCAGGCTAGGGCACCCCTAGGCTTTAGGCTCGGGCTCCCCTAGGCTAAGGCTAGGGCTCCCCTAGCCTTCAGGCTAGGGCACCCCTAGGCTTTAGGCTCCCCTAGGCTAAGGCTAGGGCTCCCCTAGCCTTCAGGCTAGGGCACCCCTAGGCTTTAGGCTCGGGCTCCCCTAGGCTAAGGCTAGGGCTCCCCTAGCCTTCAGGCTAGGGCACCCCTAGGCTTTAGGCTCCCCTAGGCTAAGGCTAGGGCTCCCCTAGCCTTCAGGCTAGGGCACCCCTAGGCTTTAGGCTCGGGCTCCCCTAGGCTAAGGCTAGGGCTCCCCTAGCCTTCAGGCTAGGGCACCCCTAGGCTTTAGGCTCCCCTAGGCTAAGGCTAGGGCTCCCCTAGCCTTCAGGCTAGGGCACCCCTAGGCTTTAGGCTCGGGCTCCCCTAGGCTAAGGCTAGGGCTCCCCTAGCCTTCAGGCTAGGGCACCCCTAGGCTTTAGGCTCCCCTAGGCTAAGGCTAGGGCTCCCCTAGCCTTCAGGCTAGGGCACCCCTAGGCTTTAGGCGCGGGCTCCCCTAGGCTAAGGCTAGGGCTCCCCTAGCCTTCAGGCTAGGGCACCCCTAGGCTTTAGGCTCGGGCTCCCCTAGGCTAAGGCTAGGGCTCCCCTAGCCTTCAGGCTAGGGCACCCCTAGGCTTTAGACTCCCCTAGGCTAAGGCTAGGGCTCCCCTAGCCTTCAGGCTAGGGCACCCCTAGGCTTTAGGCTCCCCTAGGCTAAGGCTAGGGCTCCCCTAGCCTTCAGGCTAGGGCACCCCTAGGCTTTAGGCTCCCCTAGGCTAAGGCTAGGGCTCCCCTAGCCTTCAGGCTAGGGCACCCCTAGGCTTTAGGCTCCCCTAGGCTAAGGCTAGGGCTCCCCTAGCCTTCAGGCTAGGGCACCCCTAGGCTTTAGGCTCGGGCTCCCCTAGGCTAAGGCGAGGCCTCCCCTAGCCTTCAGGCTAGGGCACCCCTAGGCTTTAGGCTCGGGCTCCCCTAGGCTAAGGCGAGGGCTCCCCTAGCCTTCAGGCTAGGGCACCCCTAGGCTTTAGGCTCGGGCTCCCCTAGGCTAAGGCGAGGGCTCCCCTAGCCTTCAGGCTAGGGCACCCCTAGGCTTTAGGCTCGGGCTCCCCTAGGCTAAGGCGAGGGCTCCCCTAGCCTTCAGGCTAGGGCACCCCTAGGCTTTAGGCTCGGGCTCCCCTAGGCTAAGGCGAGGGCTCCCCTAGCCTTCAGGCTAGGGCACCCCTAGGCTTTAGGCTCGGGCTCCCCTAGGCTAAGGCGAGGGCTCCCCTAGCCTTCAGGCTAGGGCACCCCTAGGCTTTAGGCTCGGGCTCCCCTAGGCTAAGGCGAGGGCTCCCCTAGCCTTCAGGCTAGGGCACCCCTAGGCTTTAGGCTCGGGCTCCCCTAGGCTAAGGCGAGGGCTCCCCTAGCCTTCAGGCTAGGGCACCCCTAGGCTTTAGGCGAGGGCTCCCCTAGGCTAAGGCGAGGGCTCCCCTAGCCTTCAGGCTAGGGCACCCCTAGGCTTTAGGCTCGGGCTCCCCTAGGCTAAGGCGAGGGCTCCCCTAGCCTTCAGGCTAGGGCACCCCTAGGCTTTAGGCTCGGGCTCCCCTAGGCTAAGGCGAGGGCTCCCCTAGCCTTCAGGCTAGGGCACCCCTAGGCTTTAGGCTCGGGCTCCCCTAGGCTAAGGTGAGGGCTCCCCTAGCCTTCAGGCTAGGGCACCCCTAGGCTTTAGGCTCGGGCTCCCCTAGGCTAAGGCGAGGGCTCCCCTAGCCTTCAGGCTAGGGCACCCCTAGGCTTTAGGCTCGGGCTCCCCTAGGCTAAGGCGAGGGCTCCCCTAGCCTTCAGGCTAGGGCACCCCTAGGCTTTAGGCGAGGGCTCCCCTAGGCTAAGGCGAGGGCTCCCCTAGCCCTCAGGCTAGGGCACCCCTAGGCTTTAGGCGAGGGCTCCCCTAGGCTAAGGCGAGGGCTCCCCTAGCCTTCAGGCTAGGGCACCTCTAGGCTTTAGGCGAGGGCTCCCCTAGGCTAAGGCGAGGGCTCCCCTAGCCTTCAGGCTAGGGCACCCCTAGGCTTTAGGCGAGGGCTCCCCTAGGCTAAGGCGAGGGCTCCCCTAGCCTTCAGGCTAGGGCACCCCTAGGCTTTAGGCGAGGGCTCCCCTAGGCTAAGGCGAGGGCTCCCCTAGCCTTCAGGCTAGGGCACCCCTAGGCTTTAGGCTCGGGCTCCCCTAGGCTAAGGCGAGGGCTCCCCTAGCCTTCAGGCTAGGGCACCCCTAGGCTTTAGGCTCCCCTAGGCTAAGGCGAGGGCTCCCCTAGCCTTCAGGCTAGGGCACCCCTAGGCTTTAGGCTCCCCTAGGCTAAGGCGAGGGCTCCCCTAGCCTTCAGGCTAGGGCACCCCTAGGCTTTAGGCTCCCCTAGGCTAAGGCGAGGGCTCCCCTAGCCTTCAGGCTAGGGCACCCCTAGGCTTTAGGCTCGGGCTTCCCTAGGCTAAGGCGAGGGCTCCCCTAGCCTTCAGGCTAGGGCACCCCTAGGCTTTAGACTCCCCTAGGCTAAGGCTAGGGCTCCCCTAGCCTTCAGGCTAGGGCACCCCTAGGCTTTAGGCTCGGGCTCCCCTAGGCTAAGGCTAGGGCTCCCCTAGCCTTCAGGCTAGGGCACCCCTAGGCTTTAGGCTCCCCTAGGCTAAGGCTAGGGCTCCCCTAGCCTTCAGGCTAGGGCACCCCTAGGCTTTAGGCTCGGGCTCCCCTAGGCTAAGGCTAGGGCTCCCCTAGCCTACAGGCTAGGGCACCCCTAGGCTTTAGGCTCCCCTAGGCTAAGGCTAGGGCTCCCCTAGCCTTCAGGCTAGGGCACCCCTAGGCTTTAGGCTCGGGCTCCCCTAGGCTAAGGCTAGGGCTCCCCTAGCCTTCAGGCTAGGGCACCCCTAGGCTTTAGGCTCCCCTAGGCTAAGGCTAGGGCTCCCCTAGCCTTCAGGCTAGGGCACCCCTAGGCTTTAGGCTCGGGCTCCCCTAGGCTAAGGCTAGGGCTCCCCTAGCCTTCAGGCTAGGGCACCCCTAGGCTTTAGGCTCCCCTAGGCTAAGGCTAGGGCTCCCCTAGCCTTCAGGCTAGGGCACCCCTAGGCTTTAGGCTCGGGCTCCCCTAGGCTAAGGCTAGGGCTCCCCTAGCCTTCAGGCTAGGGCACCCCTAGGCTTTAGGCTCCCCTAGGCTAAGGCTAGGGCTCCCCTAGCCTTCAGGCTAGGGCACCCCTAGGCTTTAGGCTCGGGCTCCCCTAGGCTAAGGCTAGGGCTCCCCTAGCCTTCAGGCTAGGGCACCCCTAGGCTTTAGGCTCCCCTAGGCTAAGGCTAGGGCTCCCCTAGCCTTCAGGCTAGGGCAACCCTAGGCTTTAGGCTCGGGCTCCCCTAGGCTAAGGCTAGGGCTCCCCTAGCCTTCAGGCTAGCGCACCCCTAGGCTTTAGGCTCCCCTAGGCTAAGGCTAAGGCTCCCCTAGCCTTCAGGCTAGGGCACCCCTAGGCTTTAGGCTCGGGCTCCCCTAGGCTAAGGCTAGGGCTCCCCTAGCCTTCAGGCTAGGGCACCCCTAGGCTTTAGGCTCCCCTAGGCTAAGGCTAGGGCTCCCCTAGCCTTCAGGCTAGGGCACCCCTAGGCTTTAGGCTCCCCTAGGCTAAGGCTAGGGCTCCCCTAGCCTTCAGGCTAGGGCACCCCTAGGCTTTAGGCTCGGGCTCCCCTAGGCTAAGGCTAGGGCTCCCCTAGCCTTCAGGCTAGGGCACCCCTAGGCTTTAGGCTCCCCTAGGCTAAGGCTAGGGCTCCCCTAGCCTTCAGGCTAGGGCACCCCTAGGCTTTAGGCTCGGGCTCCCCTAGGCTAAGGCTAGGGCTCCCCTAGCCTTCAGGCTAGGGCACCCCTAGGCTTTAGGCTCCCCTAGGCTAAGGCTAGGGCTCCCCTAGCCTTCAGGCTAGGGCACCCCTAGGCTTTAGGCTCGGGCTCCCCTAGGCTAAGGCTAGGGCTCCCCTAGCCTTCAGGCTAGGGCACCCCTAGGCTTTAGGCTCCCCTAGGCTAAGGCAAGGGCTCCCCTAGCCTTCAGGCGAGGGCACCCCTAGGCTTTAGGCTCCCCTAGGCTAAGGCTAGGGCTCCCCTAACCTTCAGGCTAGGGCACCCCTAGGCTTTAGGCTCCCCTAGGCTAAGGCTAGGGCTCCCCTAGCCTTCAGGCTAGGGCACCCCTAGGCTTTAGGCTCGGGCTCCCCTAGGCTAAGGCTAGGGCTCCCCTAGCCTTCAGGCTAGGGCACCCCTAGGCTTTAGGCTCCCCTAGGCTAAGGCTAGGGCTCCCCTAGCCTTCAGGCTAGGGCACCCCTAGGCTTTAGGCTCGGGCTCCCCTAGGCTAAGGCTAGGGCTCCCCTAGCCTTCAGGCTAGGGCACCCCTAGGCTTTAGGCTCCCCTAGGCTAAGGCTAGGGCTCCCCTAGCCTTCAGGCTAGGGCACCCCTAGGCTTTAGGCTCGGGCTCCCCTAGGCTAAGGCTAGGGCTCCCCTAGCCTTCAGGCTAGGGCACCCCTAGGCTTTAGGCTCCCCTAGGCTAAGGCTAGGGCTCCCCTAGCCTTCAGGCTAGGGCACCCCTAGGCTTTAGGCTCGGGCTCCCCTAGGCTAAGGCTAGGGCTCCCCTAGCCTTCAGGCTAGGGCACCCCTAGGCTTTAGGCTCCCCTAGGCTAAGGCTAGGGCTCCCCTAGCCTTCAGGCTAGGGCACCCCTAGGCTTTAGGCGCGGGCTCCCCTAGGCTAAGGCTAGGGCTCCCCTAGCCTTCAGGCTAGGGCACCCCTAGGCTTTAGGCTCGGGCTCCCCTAGGCTAAGGCTAGGGCTCCCCTAGCCTTCAGGCTAGGGCACCCCTAGGCTTTAGACTCCCCTAGGCTAAGGCTAGGGCTCCCCTAGCCTTCAGGCTAGGGCACCCCTAGGCTTTAGGCTCCCCTAGGCTAAGGCTAGGGCTCCCCTAGCCTTCAGGCTAGGGCACCCCTAGGCTTTAGGCTCCCCTAGGCTAAGGCTAGGGCTCCCCTAGCCTTCAGGCTAGGGCACCCCTAGGCTTTAGGCTCCCCTAGGCTAAGGCTAGGGCTCCCCTAGCCTTCAGGCTAGGGCACCCCTAGGCTTTAGGCTCGGGCTCCCCTAGGCTAAGGCGAGGCCTCCCCTAGCCTTCAGGCTAGGGCACCCCTAGGCTTTAGGCTCGGGCTCCCCTAGGCTAAGGCGAGGGCTCCCCTAGCCTTCAGGCTAGGGCACCCCTAGGCTTTAGGCTCGGGCTCCCCTAGGCTAAGGCGAGGGCTCCCCTAGCCTTCAGGCTAGGGCACCCCTAGGCTTTAGGCTCGGGCTCCCCTAGGCTAAGGCGAGGGCTCCCCTAGCCTTCAGGCTAGGGCACCCCTAGGCTTTAGGCTCGGGCTCCCCTAGGCTAAGGCGAGGGCTCCCCTAGCCTTCAGGCTAGGGCACCCCTAGGCTTTAGGCTCGGGCTCCCCTAGGCTAAGGCGAGGGCTCCCCTAGCCTTCAGGCTAGGGCACCCCTAGGCTTTAGGCTCGGGCTCCCCTAGGCTAAGGCGAGGGCTCCCCTAGCCTTCAGGCTAGGGCACCCCTAGGCTTTAGGCTCGGGCTCCCCTAGGCTAAGGCGAGGGCTCCCCTAGCCTTCAGGCTAGGGCACCCCTAGGCTTTAGGCGAGGGCTCCCCTAGGCTAAGGCGAGGGCTCCCCTAGCCTTCAGGCTAGGGCACCCCTAGGCTTTAGGCTCGGGCTCCCCTAGGCTAAGGCGAGGGCTCCCCTAGCCTTCAGGCTAGGGCACCCCTAGGCTTTAGGCTCGGGCTCCCCTAGGCTAAGGCGAGGGCTCCCCTAGCCTTCAGGCTAGGGCACCCCTAGGCTTTAGGCTCGGGCTCCCCTAGGCTAAGGTGAGGGCTCCCCTAGCCTTCAGGCTAGGGCACCCCTAGGCTTTAGGCTCGGGCTCCCCTAGGCTAAGGCGAGGGCTCCCCTAGCCTTCAGGCTAGGGCACCCCTAGGCTTTAGGCTCGGGCTCCCCTAGGCTAAGGCGAGGGCTCCCCTAGCCTTCAGGCTAGGGCACCCCTAGGCTTTAGGCGAGGGCTCCCCTAGGCTAAGGCGAGGGCTCCCCTAGCCTTCAGGCTAGGGCACCCCTAGGCTTTAGGCGAGGGCTCCCCTAGGCTAAGGCGAGGGCTCCCCTAGCCTTCAGGCTAGGGCACCTCTAGGCTTTAGGCGAGGGCTCCCCTAGGCTAAGGCGAGGGCTCCCCTAGCCTTCAGGCTAGGGCACCCCTAGGCTTTAGGCGAGGGCTCCCCTAGGCTAAGGCGAGGGCTCCCCTAGCCTTCAGGCTAGGGCACCCCTAGGCTTTAGGCGAGGGCTCCCCTAGGCTAAGGCGAGGGCTCCCCTAGCCTTCAGGCTAAGGCACCCCTAGGCTTTAGGCTCGGGCTCCCCTAGGCTAAGGCGAGGGCTCCCCTAGCCTTCAGGCTAGGGCACCCCTAGGCTTTAGGCTCCCCTAGGCTAAGGCGAGGGCTCCCCTAGCCTTCAGGCTAGGGCACCCCTAGGCTTTAGGCTCCCCTAGGCTAAGGCGAGGGCTCCCCTAGCCTTCAGGCTAGGGCACCCCTAGGCTTTAGGCTCCCCTAGGCTAAGGCGAGGGCTCCCCTAGCCTTCAGGCTAGGGCACCCCTAGGCTTTAGGCTCCCCTAGGCTAAGGCGAGGGCTCCCCTAGCCTTCAGGCTAGGGCACCCCTAGGCTTTAGGCTCCCCTAGGCTAAGGCGAGGGCTCCCCTAGCCTTCAGGCTAGGGCACCCCTAGGCTTTAGGCTCGGGCTCCCCTAGGCTAAGGCTAGGGCTCCCCTAGCCTTCAGGCTAGGGCACCCCTAGGCTTTAGACTCCCCTAGGCTAAGGCTAGGGCTCCCCTAGCCTTCAGGCTAGGGCACCCCTAGGCTTTAGGCTCCCCTAGGCTAAGGCTAGGGCTCCCCTAGCCTTCAGGCTAGGGCACCCCTAGGCTTTAGGCTCCCCTAGGCTAAGGCTAGGGCTCCCCTAGCCTTCAGGCTAGGGCACCCCTAGGCTTTAGGCTCCCCTAGGCTAAGGCTAGGGCTCCCCTAGCCTTCAGGCTAGGGCACCCCTAGGCTTTAGGCTCGGGCTCCCCTAGGCTAAGGCGAGGCCTCCCCTAGCCTTCAGGCTAGGGCACCCCTAGGCTTTAGGCTCGGGCTCCCCTAGGCTAAGGCGAGGGCTCCCCTAGCCTTCAGGCTAGGGCACCCCTAGGCTTTAGGCTCGGGCTCCCCTAGGCTAAGGCGAGGGCTCCCCTAGCCTTCAGGCTAGGGCACCCCTAGGCTTTAGGCTCGGGCTCCCCTAGGCTAAGGCGAGGGCTCCCCTAGCCTTCAGGCTAGGGCACCCCTAGGCTTTAGGCTCGGGCTCCCCTAGGCTAAGGCGAGGGCTCCCCTAGCCTTCAGGCTAGGGCACCCCTAGGCTTTAGGCTCGGGCTCCCCTAGGCTAAGGCGAGGGCTCCCCTAGCCTTCAGGCTAGGGCACCCCTAGGCTTTAGGCTCGGGCTCCCCTAGGCTAAGGCGAGGGCTCCCCTAGCCTTCAGGCTAGGGCACCCCTAGGCTTTAGGCTCGGGCTCCCCTAGGCTAAGGCGAGGGCTCCCCTAGCCTTCAGGCTAGGGCACCCCTAGGCTTTAGGCGAGGGCTCCCCTAGGCTAAGGCGAGGGCTCCCCTAGCCTTCAGGCTAGGGCACCCCTAGGCTTTAGGCTCGGGCTCCCCTAGGCTAAGGCGAGGGCTCCCCTAGCCTTCAGGCTAGGGCACCCCTAGGCTTTAGGCTCGGGCTCCCCTAGGCTAAGGCGAGGGCTCCCCTAGCCTTCAGGCTAGGGCACCCCTAGGCTTTAGGCTCGGGCTCCCCTAGGCTAAGGTGAGGGCTCCCCTAGCCTTCAGGCTAGGGCACCCCTAGGCTTTAGGCTCGGGCTCCCCTAGGCTAAGGCGAGGGCTCCCCTAGCCTTCAGGCTAGGGCACCCCTAGGCTTTAGGCTCGGGCTCCCCTAGGCTAAGGCGAGGGCTCCCCTAGCCTTCAGGCTAGGGCACCCCTAGGCTTTAGGCGAGGGCTCCCCTAGGCTAAGGCGAGGGCTCCCCTAGCCTTCAGGCTAGGGCACCCCTAGGCTTTAGGCGAGGGCTCCCCTAGGCTAAGGCGAGGGCTCCCCTAGCCTTCAGGCTAGGGCACCTCTAGGCTTTAGGCGAGGGCTCCCCTAGGCTAAGGCGAGGGCTCCCCTAGCCTTCAGGCTAGGGCACCCCTAGGCTTTAGGCGAGGGCTCCCCTAGGCTAAGGCGAGGGCTCCCCTAGCCTTCAGGCTAGGGCACCCCTAGGCTTTAGGCGAGGGCTCCCCTAGGCTAAGGCGAGGGCTCCCCTAGCCTTCAGGCTAGGGCACCCCTAGGCTTTAGGCTCGGGCTCCCCTAGGCTAAGGCGAGGGCTCCCCTAGCCTTCAGGCTAGGGCACCCCTAGGCTTTAGGCTCCCCTAGGCTAAGGCGAGGGCTCCCCTAGCCTTCAGGCTAGGGCACCCCTAGGCTTTAGGCTCCCCTAGGCTAAGGCGAGGGCTCCCCTAGCCTTCAGGCTAGGGCACCCCTAGGCTTTAGGCTCCCCTAGGCTAAGGCGAGGGCTCCCCTAGCCTTCAGGCTAGGGCACCCCTAGGCTTTAGGCTCCCCTAGGCTAAGGCGAGGGCTCCCCTAGCCTTCAGGCTAGGGCACCCCTAGGCTTTAGGCTCGGGCTTCCCTAGGCTAAGGCGAGGGCTCCCCTAGCCTTCAGGCTAGGGCACCCCTAGGCTTTAGGCTCGGGCTCCCCTAGGCTAAGGCGAGGGCTCCCCTAGCCTTCAGGCTAGGGCACCCCTAGGCTTTAGGCTCGGGCTCCCCTAGGCTAAGGCGAGGGCTCCCCTAGCCTTCAGGCTAGGGCACCCCTAGGCTTTAGGCTCGGGCTCCCCTAGGCTAAGGCGAGGGCTCCCCTAGCCTTCAGGCTAGGGCACCCCTAGGCTTTAGGCTCGGGCTCCCCTAGGCTAAGGCTCGGGCTCCCCTAGCCTTCAGGCTAGGGCACCCCTAGGCTTTAGGCTCGGGCTCCCCTAGGCTAAGGCTCGGGCTCCCCTAGCCTTCAGGCTAGGGCACCCCTAGGCTTTAGGCTCGGGCTCCCCTAGGCTAAGGCTCGGGCTCCCCTAGCCTTCAGGCTAGGGCACCCCTAGGCTTTAGGCTCGGGCTCCCCTAGGCTAAGGCGAGGGCTCCCCTAGCCTTCAGGCTAGGGCACCCCTAGGCTTTAGGCTCGGGTTCCCCTAGGCTAAGGCGAGGGCTCCCCTAGCCTTCAGGCTAGGGCAACCCTAGGCTTTAGGGTCGGGCTCCCCTAGGCTAAGGCTCGGGCTCCCCTAGCCTTCAGGCTAGGGCACCCCTAGGCTTTAGGCTCGGGCTCCCCTAGGCTAAGGCGAGGGCTCCCCTAGCCTTCAGGCTAGGGCACCCCTAGGCTTTAGGCGAGGGCTCCCCTAGGCTAAGGCGAGGGCTCCCCTAGCCTTCAGGCTAGGGCACCCCTAGGCTTTAGGCGAGGGCTCCCCTAGGCTAAGGCGAGGGCTCCCCTAGCCTTCAGGCTAGGGCACCCCTAGGCTTTAGGCGAGGGCTCCCCTAGGCTAAGGCGAGGGCTCCCCTAGCCTTCAGGCTAGGGCACCCCTAGGCTTTAGGCTCGGGCTCCCCTAGGCTAAGGCGAGGGCTCCCCTAGCCTTCAGGCTAGGGCACCCCTAGGCTTTAGGCTCGGGCTCCCCTAGGCTAAGGCGAGGGCTCCCCTAGCCTTCAGGCTAGGGCACCCCTAGGCTTTAGGCTCGGGCTCCCCTAGGCTAAGGCGAGGGCTCCCCTAGCCTTCAGGCTAGGGCACCCCTAGGCTTTAGGCTCGGGCTCCCCTAGGCTAAGGCGAGGGCTCCCCTAGCCTTCAGGCTAGGGCACCCCTAGGCTTTAGGCTCGGGCTCCCCTAGGCTAAGGCGAGGGCTCCCCTAGCCTTCAGGCTAGGGCAACCCTAGGCTTTAGGCTCGGGCTCCCCTAGGCTAAGGCGAGGGCTCCCCTAGCCTTCAGGCTAGGGCACCCCTAGGCTTTAGGCTCGGGCTCCCCTAGGCTAAGGCGAGGGCTCCCCTAGCCTTCAGGCTAGGGCACCCCTAGGCTTTAGGCTCGGGCTCCCCTAGGCTAAGGCGAGGGCACCCCTAGCCTTCAGGCTAGGGCACCCCTAGGCTTTAGGCTCGGGCTCCCCTAGGCTAAGGCGAGGGCTCCCCTAGCCTTCAGGCTAGGGCACCCCTAGGCTTTAGGCTCCCCTAGGCTAAGGCGAGGGCTCCCCTAGCCTTCAGGCTAGGGCACCCCTAGGCTTTAGGCTCCCCTAGGCTAAGGCGAGGGCTCCCCTAGCCTTCAGGCTAGGGCACCCCTAGGCTTTAGGCTCCCCTAGGCTAAGGCGAGGGCTCCCCTAGCCTTCAGGCTAGGGCACCCCTAGGCTTTAGGCTCCCCTAGGCTAAGGCGAGGGCTCCCCTAGCCTTCAGGCTAGGGCACCCCTAGGCTTTAGGCTCGGGCTCCCCTAGGCTAAGGCAAGGGCTCCCCTAGCCTTCAGGCTAGGGCACCCCTAGGCTTTAGGCTCAGGCTCCCCTAGGCTAAGGCGAGGGCTCCCCTAGCCTTCAGGCTAGGGCACCCCTAGGCTTTAGGCTCGGGCTCCCCTACGCTAAGGCTAGGGCTCCCCTAGCCTTCAGGCTAGGGCACCCCTAGGCTTTAGGCTCGGGCTCCCCTACGCTAAGGCGAGGGCTCCCCTAGCCTTCAGGCTAGGGCACCCCTAGGCTTTAGGCTCGGGCTCCCCTAGGCTAAGGCGAGGGCTCCCCTAGCCTTCAGGCTAGGGCACCCCTAGGCTTTAGGCGAGGGCTCCCCTAGGCTAAGGCGAGGGCTCCCCTAGCCTTCAGGCTAGGGCACCCCTAGGCTTTAGGCTCGGGCTCCCCTAGGCTAAGGCGAGGGCTCCCCTAGCCTTCAGGCTAGGGCACCCCTAGGCTTTAGGCTCGGGCTCCCCTAGGCTAAGGCGAGGGCTCCCCTAGCCTTCAGGCTAGGGCACCCCTAGGCTTTAGGCTCGGGCTCCCCTAGGCTAAGGCGAGGGCTCCCCTAGCCTTCAGGCTAGGGCACCCCTAGGCTTTAGGCTCGGGCTCCCCTAGGCTAAGGCGAGGGCTCCCCTAGCCTTCAGGCTAGGGCACCCCTAGGCTTTAGGCTCGGGCTCCCCTAGGCTAAGGCGAGGGCTCCCCTAGCCTTCAGGCTAGAGCACCCCTAGGCTTTAGGCTCCCCTAGGCTAAGGCGAGGGCTCCCCTAGCCTTCAGGCTAGGGCACCCCTAGGCTTTAGGCTCGGGCTCCCCTAGGCTAAGGCGAGGGCTCCCCTAGCCTTCAGGCTAGGGCACCCCTAGGCTTTAGGCTCGGGCTCCCCTAGGCTAAGGCGAGGGCTCCCCTAGCCTTCAGGCTAGGGCACCCCTAGGCTTTAGGCTCGGGCTCCCCTAGGCTAAGGCGAGGGCTCCCCTAGCCTTCAGGCTAGGGCACCCCTAGGCTTTAGGCGAGGGCTCCCCTAGGCTAAGGCGAGGGCTCCCCTAGCCTTCAGGCTAGGGCACCCCTAGGCTTTAGGCGAGGGCTCCCCTAGGCTAAGGCGAGGGCTCCCCTAGCCTTCAGGCTAGGGCACCCCTAGGCTTTAGGCGAGGGCTCCCCTAGGCTAAGGCGAGGGCTCCCCTAGCCTTCAGGCTAGGGCACCCCTAGGCTTTAGGCGAGGGCTCCCCTAGGCTAAGGCGAGGGCTCCCCTAGCCTTCAGGCTAGGGCACCCCTAGGCTTTAGGCTCGGGCTCCCATAGGCTAAGGCGAGGGCTCCCCTAGCCTTCAGGCTAGGGCACCCCTAGGCTTTAGGCTCGGGCTCCCCTAGGCTAAGGCGAGGGCTCCCCTAGCCTTCAGGCTAGGGCACCCCTAGGCTTTAGGCTTGGGCTCCCCTAGGTTAAGGCGAGGGCTCCCCTAGCCTTCAGGCTAGGGCACCCCTAGGCTTTAGGCTCGGGCTCCCCTAGGCTAAGGCGAGGGCTCCCCTAGCCTTCAGGCTAGGGCACCCCTAGGCTTTAGGCTCGGGCTCCCCTAGGCTAAGGCGAGGGCTCCCCTAGCCTTCAGGCTAGGGCACCCCTAGGCTTTAGGCTCGGGCTCCCCTAGGCTAAGGCGAGGGCTCCCCTAGCCTTCAGGCTAGGGCACCCCTAGGCTTTAGGCTCGGGCTCCCCTAGGCTAAGGCGAGGGCTCCCCTAGCCTTCAGGCTAGGGCACCCCTAGGCTTTAGGCTCGGGCTCCCCTAGGCTAAGGCGAGGGCTCCCCTAGCCTTCAGGCTAGGGCACCCCTAGGCTTTAGGCGAGGGCTCCCCTAGGCTAAGGCGAGGGCTCCCCTAGCCTTCAGGCTAGGGCACCCCTAGGCTTTAGGCGAGGGCTCCCCTAGGCTAAGGCGAGGGCTCCCCTAGCCTTCAGGCTAGGGCACCCCTAGGCTTTAGGCGAGGGCTCCCCTAGGCTAAGGCGAGGGCTCCCCTAGCCTTCAGGCTAGGGCACCTCTAGGCTTTAGGCGAGGGCTCCCCTAGGCTAAGGCGAGGGCTCCCCTAGCCTTCAGGCTAGGGCACCCCTAGGCTTTAGGCGAGGGCTCCCCTAGGCTAAGGCGAGGGCTCCCCTAGCCTTCAGGCTAGGGCACCCCTAGGCTTTAGGCGAGGGCTCCCCTAGGCTAAGGCGAGGGCTCCCCTAGCCTTCAGGCTAGGGCACCCCTAGGCTTTAGGCTCGGGCTCCCCTAGGCTAAGGCGAGGGCTCCCCTAGCCTTCAGGCTAGGGCACCCCTAGGCTTTAGGCTCCCCTAGGCTAAGGCGAGGGCTCCCCTAGCCTTCAGGCTAGGGCACCCCTAGGCTTTAGGCTCCCCTAGGCTAAGGCGAGGGCTCCCCTAGCCTTCAGGCTAGGGCACCCCTAGGCTTTAGGCTCCCCTAGGCTAAGGCGAGGGCTCCCCTAGCCTTCAGGCTAGGGCACCCCTAGGCTTTAGGCTCCCCTAGGCTAAGGCGAGGGCTCCCCTAGCCTTCAGGCTAGGGCACCCCTAGGCTTTAGGCTCGGGCTTCCCTAGGCTAAGGCGAGGGCTCCCCTAGCCTTCAGGCTAGGGCACCCCTAGGCTTTAGGCTCGGGCTCCCCTAGGCTAAGGCGAGGGCTCCCCTAGCCTTCAGGCTAGGGCACCCCTAGGCTTTAGGCTCGGGCTCCCCTAGGCTAAGGCGAGGGCTCCCCTAGCCTTCAGGCTAGGGCACCCCTAGGCTTTAGGCTCGGGCTCCCCTAGGCTAAGGCGAGGGCTCCCCTAGCCTTCAGGCTAGGGCACCCCTAGGCTTTAGGCTCGGGCTCCCCTAGGCTAAGGCTCGGGCTCCCCTAGCCTTCAGGCTAGGGCACCCCTAGGCTTTAGGCTCGGGCTCCCCTAGGCTAAGGCTCGGGCTCCCCTAGCCTTCAGGCTAGGGCACCCCTAGGCTTTAGGCTCGGGCTCCCCTAGGCTAAGGCTCGGGCTCCCCTAGCCTTCAGGCTAGGGCACCCCTAGGCTTTAGGCTCGGGCTCCCCTAGGCTAAGGCGAGGGCTCCCCTAGCCTTCAGGCTAGGGCACCCCTAGGCTTTAGGCTCGGGTTCCCCTAGGCTAAGGCGAGGGCTCCCCTAGCCTTCAGGCTAGGGCAACCCTAGGCTTTAGGGTCGGGCTCCCCTAGGCTAAGGCTCGGGCTCCCCTAGCCTTCAGGCTAGGGCACCCCTAGGCTTTAGGCTCGGGCTCCCCTAGGCTAAGGCGAGGGCTCCCCTAGCCTTCAGGCTAGGGCACCCCTAGGCTTTAGGCGAGGGCTCCCCTAGGCTAAGGCGAGGGCTCCCCTAGCCTTCAGGCTAGGGCACCCCTAGGCTTTAGGCGAGGGCTCCCCTAGGCTAAGGCGAGGGCTCCCCTAGCCTTCAGGCTAGGGCACCCCTAGGCTTTAGGCGAGGGCTCCCCTAGGCTAAGGCGAGGGCTCCCCTAGCCTTCAGGCTAGGGCACCCCTAGGCTTTAGGCTCGGGCTCCCCTAGGCTAAGGCGAGGGCTCCCCTAGCCTTCAGGCTAGGGCACCCCTAGGCTTTAGGCTCGGGCTCCCCTAGGCTAAGGCGAGGGCTCCCCTAGCCTTCAGGCTAGGGCACCCCTAGGCTTTAGGCTCGGGCTCCCCTAGGCTAAGGCGAGGGCTCCCCTAGCCTTCAGGCTAGGGCACCCCTAGGCTTTAGGCTCGGGCTCCCCTAGGCTAAGGCGAGGGCTCCCCTAGCCTTCAGGCTAGGGCACCCCTAGGCTTTAGGCTCGGGCTCCCCTAGGCTAAGGCGAGGGCTCCCCTAGCCTTCAGGCTAGGGCACCCCTAGGCTTTAGGCTCGGGCTCCCCTAGGCTAAGGCGAGGGCTCCCCTAGCCTTCAGGCTAGGGCACCCCTAGGCTTTAGGCTCGGGCTCCCCTAGGCTAAGGCGAGGGCTCCCCTAGCCTTCAGGCTAGGGCACCCCTAGGCTTTAGGCTCGGGCTCCCCTAGGCTAAGGCGAGGGCACCCCTAGCCTTCAGGCTAGGGCACCCCTAGGCTTTAGGCTCGGGCTCCCCTAGGCTAAGGCGAGGGCTCCCCTAGCCTTCAGGCTAGGGCACCCCTAGGCTTTAGGCTCCCCTAGGCTAAGGCGAGGGCTCCCCTAGCCTTCAGGCTAGGGCACCCCTAGGCTTTAGGCTCCCCTAGGCTAAGGCGAGGGCTCCCCTAGCCTTCAGGCTAGGGCACCCCTAGGCTTTAGGCTCCCCTAGGCTAAGGCGAGGGCTCCCCTAGCCTTCAGGCTAGGGCACCCCTAGGCTTTAGGCTCCCCTAGGCTAAGGCGAGGGCTCCCCTAGCCTTCAGGCTAGGGCACCCCTAGGCTTTAGGCTCGGGCTCCCCTAGGCTAAGGCAAGGGCTCCCCTAGCCTTCAGGCTAGGGCACCCCTAGGCTTTAGGCTCAGGCTCCCCTAGGCTAAGGCGAGGGCTCCCCTAGCCTTCAGGCTAGGGCACCCCTAGGCTTTAGGCTCGGGCTCCCCTACGCTAAGGCTAGGGCTCCCCTAGCCTTCAGGCTAGGGCACCCCTAGGCTTTAGGCTCGGGCTCCCCTACGCTAAGGCGAGGGCTCCCCTAGCCTTCAGGCTAGGGCACCCCTAGGCTTTAGGCTCGGGCTCCCCTAGGCTAAGGCGAGGGCTCCCCTAGCCTTCAGGCTAGGGCACCCCTAGGCTTTAGGCGAGGGCTCCCCTAGGCTAAGGCGAGGGCTCCCCTAGCCTTCAGGCTAGGGCACCCCTAGGCTTTAGGCTCGGGCTCCCCTAGGCTAAGGCGAGGGCTCCCCTAGCCTTCAGGCTAGGGCACCCCTAGGCTTTAGGCTCGGGCTCCCCTAGGCTAAGGCGAGGGCTCCCCTAGCCTTCAGGCTAGGGCACCCCTAGGCTTTAGGCTCGGGCTCCCCTAGGCTAAGGCGAGGGCTCCCCTAGCCTTCAGGCTAGGGCACCCCTAGGCTTTAGGCTCGGGCTCCCCTAGGCTAAGGCGAGGGCTCCCCTAGCCTTCAGGCTAGGGCACCCCTAGGCTTTAGGCTCGGGCTCCCCTAGGCTAAGGCGAGGGCTCCCCTAGCCTTCAGGCTAGGGCACCCCTAGGCTTTAGGCTCGGGCTCCCCTAGGCTAAGGCGAGGGCTCCCCTAGCCTTCAGGCTAGGGCACCCCTAGGCTTTAGGCTCGGGCTCCCCTAGGCTAAGGCGAGGGCTCCCCTAGCCTTCAGGCTAGGGCACCCCTAGGCTTTAGGCTCGGGCTCCCCTAGGCTAAGGCGAGGGCTCCCCTAGCCTTCAGGCTAGGGCACCCCTAGGCTTTAGGCTCCCCTAGGCTAAGGCGAGGGCTCCCCTAGCCTTCAGGCTAGAGCACCCCTAGGCTTTAGGCTCCCCTAGGCTAAGGCGAGGGCTCCCCTAGCCTTCAGGCTAGGGCACCCCTAGGCTTTAGGCTCGGGCTCCCCTAGGCTAAGGCGAGGGCTCCCCTAGCCTTCAGGCTAGGGCACCCCTAGGCTTTAGGCTCGGGCTCCCCTAGGCTAAGGCGAGGGCTCCCCTAGCCTTCAGGCTAGGGCACCCCTAGGCTTTAGGCTCGGGCTCCCCTAGGCTAAGGCGAGGGCTCCCCTAGCCTTCAGGCTAGGGCACCCCTAGGCTTTAGGCGAGGGCTCCCCTAGGCTAAGGCGAGGGCTCCCCTAGCCTTCAGGCTAGGGCACCCCTAGGCTTTAGGCGAGGGCTCCCCTAGGCTAAGGCGAGGGCTCCCCTAGCCTTCAGGCTAGGGCACCCCTAGGCTTTAGGCGAGGGCTCCCCTAGGCTAAGGCGAGGGCTCCCCTAGCCTTCAGGCTAGGGCACCCCTAGGCTTTAGGCGAGGGCTCCCCTAGGCTAAGGCGAGGGCTCCCCTAGCCTTCAGGCTAGGGCACCCCTAGGCTTTAGGCTCGGGCTCCCATAGGCTAAGGCGAGGGCTCCCCTAGCCTTCAGGCTAGGGCACCCCTAGGCTTTAGGCTCGGGCTCCCCTAGGCTAAGGCGAGGGCTCCCCTAGCCTTCAGGCTAGGGCACCCCTAGGCTTTAGGCTTGGGCTCCCCTAGGTTAAGGCGAGGGCTCCCCTAGCCTTCAGGCTAGGGCACCCCTAGGCTTTAGGCTCGGGCTCCCCTAGGCTAAGGCGAGGGCTCCCCTAGCCTTCAGGCTAGGGCACCCCTAGGCTTTAGGCTCGGGCTCCCCTAGGCTAAGGCGAGGGCTCCCCTAGCCTTCAGGCTAGGGCACCCCTAGGCTTTAGGCTCGGGCTCCCCTAGGCTAAGGCGAGGGCTCCCCTAGCCTTCAGGCTAGGGCACCCCTAGGCTTTAGGCTCGGGCTCCCCTAGGCTAAGGCGAGGGCTCCCCTAGCCTTCAGGCTAGGGCACCCCTAGGCTTTAGGCTCGGGCTCCCCTAGGCTAAGGCGAGGGCTCCCCTAGCCTTCAGGCTAGGGCACCCCTAGGCTTTAGGCTCGGGCTCCCCTAGGCTAAGGCGAGGGCTCCCCTAGCCTTCAGGCTAGGGCACCCCTAGGCTTTAGGCTCGGGCTCCCCTAGGCTAAGGCGAGGGCTCCCCTAGCCTTCAGGCTAGGGCACCCCTAGGCTTTAGGCTCGGGCTCCCCTAGGCTAAGGCGAGGGCTCCCCTAGCCTTCAGGCTAGGGCACCCCTAGGCTTTAGGCTCGGGCTCCCCTAGGCTAAGGCGAGGGCTCCCCTAGCCTTCAGGCTAGGGCACCCCTAGGCTTTAGGCTCGGGCTCCCCTAGGCTAAGGCGAGGGCTCCCCTAGCCTTCAGGCTAGGGCACCCCTAGGCTTTAGGCTCGGGCTCCCCTAGGCTAAGGCGAGGGCTCCCCTAGCCTTCAGGCTAGGGCACCCCTAGGCTTTAGGCTCGGGCTCCCCTAGGCTAAGGCGAGGGCTCCCCTAGCCTTCAGGCTAGGGCACCCCTAGGCTTTAGGCTCGGGCTCCCCTAGGCTAAGGCGAGGGCTCCCCTAGCCTTCAGGCTAGGGCACCCCTAGGCTTTAGGCTCGGGCTCCCCTAGGCTAAGGCGAGGGCTCCCCTAGCCTTCAGGCTAGGGCACCCCTAGGCTTTAGGCTCGGGCTCCCCTAGGCTAAGGCGAGGGCTCCCCTAGCCTTCAGGCTAGGGCACCCCTAGGCTTTAGGCTCGGGCTCCCCTAGGCTAAGGCGAGGGCTCCCCTAGCCTTCAGGCTAGGGCACCCCTAGGCTTTAGGCGAGGGCTCCCCTAGGCTAAGGCGAGGGCTCCCCTAGCCTTCAGGCTAGGGCACCCCTAGGCTTTAGGCGAGGGCTCCCCTAGGCTAAGGCGAGGGCTCCCCTAGCCTTCAGGCTAGGGCACCCCTAGGCTTTAGGCGAGGGCTCCCCTAGGCTAAGGCGAGGGCTCCCCTAGCCTTCAGGCTAGGGCACCCCTAGGTTTAGGCGAGGGCTCCCCTAGGCTAAGGCGAGGGGTGCCCTAGCCTTCAGGCTAGGGCACCCCTAGGCTTTAGGCGAGGGCTCCCCTAGGCTAAGGCGAGGGCTCCCCTAGCCTTCAGGCTAGGGCACCCCTAGGCTTTAGGCGAGGGCTCCCCTAGGCTAAGGCGAGGGCTCCCCTAGCCTTCAGGCTAGGGCACCCCTAGGCTTTAGGCGAGGGCTCCCCTAGGCTAAGGCGAGGGCTCCCCTAGCCTTCAGGCTAGGGCACCCCTAGGCTTTAGGCGAGGGCTCCCCTAGGCTAAGGCGAGGGCTCCCCTAGCCTTCAGGCTAGGGCACCCCTAGGCTTTAGGCGAGGGCTCCCCTAGGCTAAGGCGAGGGCTCCCCTAGCCTTCAGGCTAGGGCACCCCTAGGCTTTAGGCGAGGGCTCCCCTAGGCTAAGGCGAGGGCTCCCCTAGCCTTCAGGCTAGGGCACCCCTAGGCTTTAGGCGAGGGCTCCCCTAGGCTAAGGCGAGGGCTCCCCTAGCCTTCAGGCTAGGGCACCCCTAGGCTTTAGGCGAGGGCTCCCCTAGGCTAAGGCGAGGGCTCCCCTAGCCTTCAGGCTAGGGCACCCCTAGGCTTTAGGCGAGGGCTCCCCTAGGCTAAGGCGAGGGCTCCCCTAGCCTTCAGGCTAGGGCACCCCTAGGCTTTAGGCGAGGGCTCCCCTAGGCTAAGGCGAGGGCTCCCCTAGCCTTCAGGCTAGGGCACCCCTAGGCTTTAGGCTCGGGCTCCCCTAGGCTAAGGCGAGGGCTCCCCTAGCCTTCAGGCTAGGGCACCCCTAGGCTTTAGGCTCGGGCTCCCCTAGGCTAAGGCGAGGGCTCCCCTAGCCTTCAGGCTAGGGCACCCCTAGGCTTTAGGCTCGGGCTCCCCTAGGCTAAGGCGAGGGCACCCCTAGCCTTCAGGCTAGGGCACCCCTAGGCTTTAGGCTCGGGCTCCCCGAGGCTAAGGCGAGGGCTCCCCTAGCCTTCAGGCTAGGGCACCCCTAGGCTTTAGGCTCGGGCTCCCCGAGGCTAAGGCGAGGGCTCCCCTAGCCTTCAGGCTAGGGCACCCCTAGGCTTTAGGCGAGGGCTCCCCGAGGCTAAGGCGAGGGCTCCCCTAGCCTTCAGGCTAGGGCACCCCTAGGCTTTAGGCGAGGGCTCCCCGAGGCTAAGGCGAGGGCTCCCCTAGCCTTCAGGCTAGGGCACCCCTAGGCTTTACGGGAGGGCTCCCCTAGGCTAAGGCGAGGGCTCCCCTAGCCTTCAGGCTAGGGCACCCCTAGGCTTTAGGCGAGGGCTCCCCTAGGCTAAGGCGAGGGCTCCCCTAGCCTTCAGGCTAGGGCACCCCTAGGCTTTAGGCGAGGGCTCCCCTAGGCTAAGGCGAGGGCTCCCCTAGCCTTCAGGCTAGGGCACCCCTAGGCTTTAGGCGAGGGCTCCCCTAGGCTAAGGCGAGGGCTCCCCTAGCCTTCAGGCTAGGGCACCCCTAGGCTTTAGGCGAGGGCTCCCCTAGGCTAAGGCGAGGGCTCCCCTAGCCTTCAGGCTAGGGCACCCCTAGGCTTTAGGCGAGGGCTCCCCTAGGCTAAGGCGAGGGCTCCCCTAGCCTTCAGGCTAGGGCACCCCTAGGCTTTAGGCGAGGGCTCCCCTAGGCTAAGGCGAGGGCTCCCCTAGCCTTCAGGCTAGGGCACCCCTAGGCTTTAGGCGAGGGCTCCCCTAGGCTAAGGCGAGGGCTCCCCTAGCCTTCAGGCTAGGGCACCCCTAGGCTTTAGGCGAGGGCTCCCCTAGGCTAAGGCGAGGGCTCCCCTAGCCTTCAGGCTAGGGCACCCCTAGGCTTTAGGCGAGGGCTCCCCTAGGCTAAGGCGAGGGCTCCCCTAGCCTTCAGGCTAGGGCACCCCTAGGCTTTAGGCGAGGGCTCCCCTAGGCTAAGGCGAGGGCTCCCCTAGCCTTCAGGCTAGGGCACTCCTAGGCTTTAGGCGAGGGCTCCCCTAGGCTAAGGCGAGGGCTCCCCTAGCCTTCAGGCTAGGGCACCCCTAAGCTTTAGGCTCGGGCTCCCCTAGGCTAAGGCGAGGGCTCCCCTAGCCTTCAGGCTAGGGCACCCCTAGGCTTTAGGCTCGGGCTCCCCTAGGCTAAGGCGAGGGCTCCCCTAGCCTTCAGGCTAGGGCACCCCTAGGCTTTAGGCTCGGGCTCCCCTAGGCTAAGGCGAGGGCTCCCCTAGCCTTCAGGCTAGGGCACCCCTAGGCTTTAGGCTCGGGCTCCCCTAGGCTAAGGCGAGGGCTCCCCTAGCCTTCAGGCTAGGGCACCCCTAGGCTTTAGGCTCGGGCTCCCCTAGGCTAAGGCGAGGGCTCCCCTAGCCTTCAGGCTAGGGCACCCCTAGGCTTTAGGCTCGGGCTCCCCTAGGCTAAGGCGAGGGCTCCTCTAGCCTTCAGGCTAGGGCACCCCTAGGCTTTAGGCTCGGGCTCCCCGAGGCTAAGGCGAGGGCTCCCCTAGCCTTCAGGCTAGGGCACCCCTAGGCTTTAGGCTCGGGCTCCCCGAGGCTAAGGCGAGGGCTCCCCTAGCCTTCAGGCTAGAGCACCCCTAGGCTTTAGGCGAGGGCTCCCCGAGGCTAAGGCGAGGGCTCCCCTAGCCTTCAGGCTAGGGCACCCCTAGGCGTTAGGCGAGGGCTCCCCGAGGCTAAGGCGAGGGCTCCCCTAGTCTTCAGGCTAGGGCACCCCTAGGCTTTAGGGGAGGGCTCCCCTAGGCTAAGGCGAGGGCTCCCCTAGCCTTCAGGCTAGGGCACCCCTAGGCTTTAGGCGAGGGCTCCCCTAGGCTAAGGCGAGGGCTCCCCTAGCCTTCAGGCTAGGGCACCCCTAGGCTTTAGGCGAGGGCTCCCCTAGGCTAAGGCGAGGGCTCCCCTAGCCTTCAGGCTAGGGCACCCCTAGGCTTTAGGCTCGGGCTCCCCTAGGCTAAGGCGAGGGCTCCCCTAGCCTTCAGGCTAGGGCACCCCTAGGCTTTAGGCTCGGGCTCCCCTAGGCTAAGGCGAGGGCTCCCCTAGCCTTCAGGCTAGGGCACCCCTAGGCTTTAGGCTCGGGCTCCCCTAGGCTAAGGCGAGGGCTCCCCTAGCCTTCAGGCTAGGGCACCCCTAGGCTTTAGGCTCGGGCTCCCCTAGGCTAAGGCGAGGGCTCCCCTAGCCTTCAGGCTAGGGCACCCCTAGGCTTTAGGCTCGGGCTCCCCTAGGCTAAGGCGAGGGCTCCCCTAGCCTTCAGGCTAGGGCACCCCTAGGCTTTAGGCTCGGGCTCCCCTAGGCTAAGGCGAGGGCTCCCCTAGCCTTCAGGCTAGGGCACCCCTAGGCTTTAGGCTCGGGCTCCCCTAGGCTAAGGCGAGGGCTCCCCTAGCCTTCAGGCTAGGGCACCCCTAGGCTTTAGGCGAGGGCTCCCCTAGGGTAAGGCGAGGGATCCCCTAGCCTTCAGGCTAGGGCACCCCTAGGCTTTAGGCTCCCCTAGGCTAAGGCGAGGGCTCCCCTAGCGTTCAGGCTAGGGCATCCCTAGGCTTTAGGCTCCCCTAGGCTAAGGCGAGGGCTCCCCTAGCCTTCAGGCTAGGGCACCCCTAGGCTTTAGGCTCCCCTAGGCTAAGGCGAGGGCTCCCCTAGCCTTCAGGCTAGGGCACCACTAGGCTTTAGGCTCCCCTAGGCTAAGGCTAGGGCTCCCCTAGCCTTCAGGCTAGGGCACCCCTAGGCTTTAGGCTCCCCTAGGCTAAGGCTAGGGCTCCCCTAGCCTTCAGGCTAGGGCACCCCTAGGCTTTAGGCTCCCCTAGGCTAAGGCTAGGGCTCCCCTAGCCTTCAGGCTAGGGCACTCCTAGGCTTTAGGCTCCCCTAGGCTAAGGCTAGGGCTCCCCTAGCCTTCAGGCTAGGGCACCCCTAGGCTTTAGGCTCCCCTAGGCTAAGGCTAGGGCTCCCCTAGCCTTCAGGCTAGGGCACCCCTAGGCTTTAGGCTCCCCTAGGCTAAGGCTAGGGCTCCCCTAGCCTTCAGGCTAGGGCACCCCCAGGGCTTTAGGCTCGGGCTCCCCTAGGCTAAGGCTAGGGCTCCCCTAGCCTTCAGGCTAGGGCACCCCTAGGCTTTAGGCTCGGGCTCCCCTAGGCTAAGGCTAGGGCTCCCCTAGCCTTCAGGCTAGGGCACCCCTAGGCTTTAGGCTCGGGCTCCCCTAGGCTAAGGCTAGGGCTCCCCTAGCCTTCAGGCTAGGGCACCCCTAGGCTTTAGGCTCGGGCTCCCCTAGGCTAAGGCTAGGGCTAACCTAGCCTTCAGGCTAGGGCACCCCTAGGCTTTAGGCTCGGGCTCCCCTAGGCTAAGGCTAGGGCTCCCCTAGCCTTCAGGCTAGGGTACCCCTAGGCTTTAGGCTCGGGCTCCCCTAGGCTAAGGCTAGGGCTCCCCTAGCCTTCAGGCTAGGGCACCCCTAGGCTTTAGGCTCGGGCTCCCCTAGGCTAAGGCTAGGGCTCCCCTAGCCTTCAGGCTAGGGCACCCCTAGGCTTTAGGCTCGGGCTCCCCTAGGCTAAGGCTAGGGCTCCCCTAGCCTTCAGGCTAGGGCACCCCTAGGCTTTAGGCTCGGGCTCCCCTAGGCTAAGTCTAGGGCTCCCCTAGCCTTCAGGCTAGGGCACCCCTAGGCTTTAGGCTCCCCTAGGCTAAGGCTAGGGCTCCCCTAGCCTTCAGGCTAGGGCACCCCTAGGCTTTAGGCTCCCCTAGGCTAAGGCTAGGGCTCCCCTAGCCTTCAGGCTAGGGCACCCCTAGGCTTTAGGCTCGGGCTCCCGTAGACTAAGGCTAGGGCTCCCCTAGCCTTCAGGCTAGGGCACCCCTAGGCTTTAGGCTCCCCTAGGCTAAGGCTAGGGCTCCCCTAGCTTTCAGGCTAGGGCACCCCTAGGCTTTAGGCTCCCCTAGGCTAAGGCTAGGGCTCCCCTAGCCTTCAGGCTAGGGCACCCCTAGGCTTTAGGCTCCCCTAGGCTAAGGCTAGGGCTCCCCTAGCCTTCAGGCTAGGGCACCCCTAGGCTTTAGGCTCCCCTAGGCTAAGGCTAGGGCTCCCCTAGCCTTCAGGCTAGGGCACCCCTAGGCTTTAGGCTCCCCTAGGCTAAGGCTAGGGCTCCCCTAGCCTTCAGGCTAGGGCACCCCTAGGCTTTAGGCTCCCCTAGGCTAAGGCTAGGGCTCCCCTAGCCTTCAGGCTAGGGCGCCCCTAGGCTTTAGGCTCCCCTAGGCTAAGGCTAGGGCTCCCCTAGCCTTTGGCTAGGGCACCCCTAGGCTTTAGGCTCCCCTAGGCTAAGGCTAGGGCTCTCCTAGCCTTCAGGCTAGGGCACCCCTAGGCTTTAGGCTCGGGCTCCCCTAGGCTAAGGCTAGGGCTCCCCTAGCCTTCAGGCTAGGGCACCCCTAGGCTTTGGGCTCCCCTAGGCTAAGGCTAGGGCTCCCTAAGCCTTCAGGCTAGGGCACCCCTAGGCTTTGGGCTCCCCTAGGCTAAGGCTAGGGCTCCCCTAGCCTTCAGGCTAGGGCACCCCTAGGCTTTGGGCTCCCCTGGGGTAAGGCTAGGGCTCCCCTAGCCTTCAGGCTAGGGCACCCCTAGGCTTTGGGCTCCCCTAGGCTAAGGCTAGGCCTCCCCTAGCCTTCAGGCTAGGGCACCCCTAGGCTTTGGGCTCCCCTAGGCTAAGGCTAGGCCTCCCCTAGCCTTCAGGCTAGGGCACCCCTAGGCTTTGGGCTCCCCTAGGCTAAGGCTAGGCCTCCCCTAGCCTTCAGGCTAGGGCACCCCTAGGCTTTAGGCTCGGGCTCCCCTAGGCTAAGGCTAGGCCTCCCCTAGCCTTCAGGCTAGGGCACCCCTAGGCTTTAGGCTCGGGCTCCCCTAGGCTAAGGCTAGGCCTCCCCTAGCCTTCAGGCTAGGGCACCCCTAGGCTTTAGGCTCGGGCTCCCCTAGGCTAAGGCTAGGCCTC